>NC_084601.1:40587761-40800261 GCF_033807715.1 Cololabis saira
TCCAACCACTGAATATATGAATATATATATATATATATATATATATATATATATATATGTATATGGATATACACACACACACACACACACTCATACATACATATATGTATGTATGGGTGTGTGTATATATATATATATATATATATATATATATATATATATATTATATATATATATTAGGGGTGTAACGGTATTTGTATTCGTCCCGTCACGGTACGGGCGTCACGGTTCGGTGCACGCAGTCATACGGCGAATACGTCTGACTGAGTTAAAAAAAAAAAAAAAAAAAAAATCAATCATCGTTTTTTTTTCCCTTATAAATATCAACAGTCACGTTCCATTACAGACCTAAATGTGTGCTAGTCTGTGCATATCAATAAATATATGTGCAATTCATATATCATCATAAATTGTAGGCTATAATAACGATAAAAATGTTCGTATTCTTAATTTACAACTGTCCTGAACGCATCAGGGCCGTGAACCAACGCGGATCGGGTGTAAAGCCTGATTTATGGTTCTGCGTTAAATCGACGCATACGCCGTAGGGTACGGCGCAGTCTACGGCGAGGTTATGCGGCGCGCGCAACCTTCGCCGTAGGCGCTGCGTCGGTGTAACGCGGTACCATAAATCAGCCTTAACAGTCACAGCAAATTTGCGGTGAAGGAGATTAGCGCTAAAGTTTAAAAGAGGACTAAATTTGTACAAAGTTTTGAATGTTACCCCGTTTTCCACGTTACCTGGATTATTTTGGGTTATGGAAGAGTCAACTACCGTTGGTGAGTCAGTGTAACCTTCATAAATACTTTATTTATCAGAATGTGTCTTGACCAGCTGCCTGTAATGTGCTTGTGTTGTTGTGAACGAGACCGCCGAGTCTATTCTCTGTTATAGAGCTCAGAAATGATGTTATAGACCGCTGTGTCTATCTATCTAAATAGATGGTGTAATTTTAGACCAGTTATGTTTTTTTTGTATTTAAGCTGAATCAAAGATGAACTGAGTCAGTCTGTGACTCTCTGAGTTTTCAGCGCCGTGTGATTGACAGCTGTCAGGCCGGTGTGTGTGTGTGTGTGTGTGTGTGTGACTTTACTCTGCTTTCTGCAGCATAGGCCTATAGGCTTGGCTCAATAAAAGTGAAAATGAATGTAGTTTGATGGGCAGGATGATGTTGTTGAACGTTAAAATGACTATCATAAGGGCCCATGGAGAATGCTCCGCCCCCAGACGGCTCTGCCCATATGCAGCACCAGCAGTAGAGAAGCCCGGGTTCAAGTATTTATTAAAAGTGCTCGAGCCTCGTTACAATGTCCCATCCCGCGCTCACATAAAAAACATAAAAAATTAAAAACACTAATGCACAAGTTAAATGTTTTATTCTATTTATTTTACATTTTAATAAGAGATGCTTTTTAGTTTTGTAGCCAATTGAACAAACTTTAACTTTCAAATGCTATGATCAAAATAAAGGAAGAAAAAACTCGTCTTATACATTTGGGACTTTTTGTATTTTTTTTTCCCGTTGTACCGAACCCGTACCGAACCGTGACCCCTGTACCGAGGTACGTACCGAACCGTGACTTGTGTGTACCGTGACACCCCTAATAAGTAATCTGTATCACAGTAGCAGTAATGAACAACTGTATGACAGGATAAATTACTGTGAATAAAGTAAACAAGTGTAAATAGAGTAGTAGAAAAATAAACTAAAAATAATGAACTGAAAATAAAAACTGAACTATGAAACAGTGTAAGAAGTTACTGTAAATAAATACAATGACTATAGTAGCAGTAGCATCTTGTGTCCATCCATGTTTCGTGCTGGGAGAGTCCGCGTGCGATTCACTGCTGGAGTGTAGGAGAACCTTCCCTGATGATTCACTGCTGGAGTAGGAGAACCTTCCCTGATGATTCACTGCTGGAGTGT
This sequence comes from Cololabis saira, assembly GCF_033807715.1. Classification (NCBI taxonomy): domain Eukaryota; kingdom Metazoa; phylum Chordata; class Actinopteri; order Beloniformes; family Belonidae; genus Cololabis; species Cololabis saira. The sequence continues at coordinate 40,589,690 of NC_084601.1, forward strand.
AGGAGAACCTTCCCTGATGATTCACTGCTGGAGTGTAGGAGAACCTTCCCTGCATGAGGATGTGATTCTGGAAGTTTTCCAGATCTGATGTAGTCCTGCAGAGTGTGAGAATAAAGATACAAAAACATTATGTCTTTCTGATAATTACTGACCTATAAATCATTCAACATATTTTGTTGATCACAAGTTTGAATTTTTTTCTTTGTTGAAGTCACTGTAATTACACAGACAGTAAAAGCAATTAATGTATAGCTATAGAAAATTTAGAGAAATGTATATATTTATACACTCACAAGATAAAACGACACATTATAAACACCATATAAGATTTCTTTTACTACCCTTGTTATTATTTTAATATAATTCCAACAAAGTAGATTTATTTTATATGCTTATATGGTGTTTATATTGTATTCTTTTTAACTGGAAGTGTATACTTTGCCTATATATTTCATTTTTCTGGCTATATTTTACTATATCTATAAATGTGTTGCTTTTACCATCAGTGTATGAGTATCTGTATATACAGACCTGAAGAGTCAAAAGGTTTACATAGATATTGACATTTGATACAGTAGCAACACTTACACCAGCTGTAGTAGTTTCAGGATAATTGTTTTTGTAAAACACTGACATAGGTGTTGACAAAAGTGCATACCTGGAGGTGATGAACGTCTTTACATCCTTCAACCATCTCTTGTCCAAGACGACGGCTACAAGGGCTTGTAGCGAGTGAACGCCGGGCCAATGTTTATTCTCCACCGGGCATTTAGCTTGTTACTCTCCCGCTTTCTTTCTTTTTTTCGCCTCCTCCGCTCCGTTAAAACTTTTATTTTCTTCGTTTTTTTCGCTGCTTCGGCCATGATACCAGCTCCTCGTTTAGCTCAACACCAGCTTCTGCTGAGCTCAGCCTCTGCGCTCCAAGCCCCGCCCATTTTCGTCTCGACTACGAATCGGGAAGGAGGGGGAAGTGACGTATGTGCCGTAAAGCAGTCAAAGCCGTAAAATTTGTAGTTTTTTAGTGTGGCAGGGTTCCTACCATGCTCCTCAAAGTTACATAGTGCCAGTGAAGGTGATACAGACCCCCTCAGATCATGACAGAGGTTCATTAAACCTGTTGGAAGTTGATGTACCATCACAATGACTCTGGAAATATGATATTAAGCTGGAAAAGTTACGTATTGTCGCTTTAAATTATCTTAATATTATCTTTAAAAAAGTTATATTCCACAACTTATAGTTTGGGAGAAATACACACAATTTTCACAGTCTTCACAATTTGCCACATTGCGCAATGAATGGACTCCAGACATGCCGATAGTCACATCACAGAGTGCGTGATCAATCTGTCTCAATCATTTCAATTAAAAAAATACAGTTGACAGAGTTTTCACTTTTTTTTATTTTTATTTGTTATTTTTTCAATTCATTTGCTCACTGTTTGCTTCATTGCCTGAAAAGAGAAACGTTGTATTAAAGATGCAATAATGGAATCACTGACAGGTTGTTCTGCACATAATTTCTTTACCTCAGTTTTAAATATTGCATCTCCAGATCAGCCTTGGCTATCTGCAGATGTACCCTAAAGTTCCTTTGCCGACATCTAACACAGCAGCCATGTTCAGCATTTGATGGAGTTTGGCCCATTTACGCATAAACTATGATTATTTCTTACGTTGCTGTATTGATTGAAGCTTGTAGCGGGCTTGTAGGCGTAATTAGGAAAAATACATTGGACAAGAGGGGTGTGCTCCTCCTGGGAGGTGGCCGGCTCTGATGACATCCCCCCAGGAATCCCCTCCATCATCAGCTCTGATGACATCCCCCCAGGAATCCCCTCCATCATCAGCTCTGATGACATCCCCCCAGGAATCCCCTCCATCATCAGCTCTGATGACGTCCCCCCAGGAATCCCCTCCATCATCAGCTCTGATGACGTCCCCCCAGGAATCCCCTCCATCATCGGCTCTGATGACGTCCCCCCAGGAATCCCCTCCATCATCGGCTCTGATGACGTCCCCCCAGGAATCCCCTCCATCATCAGCTCTGATGACGTCGAAAAACCAAAAAATGGCTAAACAAAGAGCAACTTATATTTCATATTTCACAGAAATGGAGCAGCAAGTTCCTCCTTGAGGCGTACGAGGAGGAGAGGGCAGTGATTACAAAAAAAAAGTAAAACTAATACATCTGCCAAAGCACGTGATCGGGCTTGGCAGAGAATTAAGCCTGATTTATGGTTCTGCGTTAAATCAACGCAGAGCCGACGGCGTGGGGAACGCGGTGACGCGCACCGTACGGCGCGTTCCCTACGCCGTCGGCTCTGCGTTGGTGTAACGCGGAACCATAAATCAGCCTTTACTGATCGCGTCAATGCGTAAGTTTAGGCCATTATGTGAATTTTATATTACCGTATTTTCACGACCATACAGCGCACCGTGTGGAAAGGCGCACCCTCAGTTTTGTGTGTCATTTTTGGTTTTAAAACACACATACGGCGCACCGACCCAAAAGGCGCCGTCTACAGAGACGAGCTGCACACACGCGCGCTGCAAAACACACACGCGCTAAAAATAGAGCGGAAGCAAAACTTAGTTTGATATTTTATTTCACTTTTCACATCAATCAAACCCTTCAAAAGGTTCATATTCTGTTTCCGCATTAAAGAATTAAAAAAAACCACGGGTCGCCGCACATAAACCTGTCTCAGCCACCAGCCCTTTTCATTTCACTCTGGCTGGAAAAGTCTGTTTAGGCAACGCTTTTCTTTTAAAAATCACCATAGCTGGCAGTTTATGTCCATCAGCGTGGCAGGCAAGAGTAAATAAACTTTTCATACCCCGTTGTGCTGCGGATCCCGACCGCGGTGGTCCCGGGTCCCGCGTCCCGGGTCCCGGGTCCCGCGTCCCGCGTCCCCCGCGCTGGTCCCGCTCACACACGCGCATGTCGGGATCTGGTACCGTGTTGTGCCGGATTCAGCCTCCCTGCCGTGAAATGCCCCCCCTCGTCATACTTTCCCACAATCACAGTCACAGATAACAAAAATCGGGTAAATGGTTATTGATGTCATTAATTAATAGCCTGCTTACTGTTTTGTCTTCCATAATATTTGTAAATATATATAATATAAACTCCTAAGTATGTGTTCATGTGAGTGTGTATATATAAATATATTGAAGTGTCAGTGTGTTGTTTTTTTTCTTGGTCTACTTATCATTGAATATAAACTCCTAAGTATATATTTACAAATATTATGGAAGACAACACAGTAAGCAGGCTATTAATTAATGACATCAATAACCATTTACCCGATTTTTGTTATCTGTGACTGTGATTGTGGGAAAGTATGACGAGGGGGGGCATTTCACGGCAGGGGGGCTGAATCCGGCACAACACCGGGTTGTATCCGACAGGAGCTCCGCTCCGCTAATTCAGCTGCGCCACTGTCTCAGCCACATGATCATCATCCCTTCATCCAGCCACCCCTTTTCATTCGCCCTTATAATGACTCCGGCTGGAAACGTCTTATGCAAAGTTTTTCTTTTAAAAATCACCATACAGTTTCTGTCCATCAGCGAGGCAGGCAAGCACCACATAAATGAGAATGTGTGTGTTTCGCGCCGCGAACACACACACACGCATGTCGGAGATCCGGTACCGGGTTTGTAACCGACAGATTTGGCTGGAAATTTCGGAGGGGGAAGCTGATCCGACCTGAGACATACCCCAGAAATCCCTGCTCGCAAAGCGGCCAGGAACCAGGTCGATCGGACCCCGCTTGGGGAACCAGGAAGTCGGGAGGAACAGCGCGCATCACCGCGGCTTTAACCGGGGAACGTAACCGTTTCCGACCGGCCGGGACCGGAGGAACCTGCCTGGACTGGTAGCAGGGACTCCCGGGGAAAGAGCACCGGCATTTCAGCCGGATCTGCCCCGGGGATGCGGCGATCGGACCCCGCAAACCCACGGCAGGTGCATCCTCGTTCCCGACATGCAAAACACACGCGCGCTGCAGAACAAGTGTGCTTATTTAAAAATATAGCGGGAGCAAAACTTAGTTTGATTGTATTTTATTTCACTTTACACATCAAGCAAATCCTTGAAAGTGTTCATCTTCTGTTTACGCATTAATCAGCTCAGTGGAGTCTCATTCAAACCGCAACTCACGGGGGCTTCACCCGCCCCCTTCTCTTTTTACCGTTCTCATGGTGGCCGGCCTCACATTACCGTAATTCAGGTAATAGACACACGGCGCACCGTTTCAGAAGGCGCCCGGCACATTTAAAAAAATAAATAAAAAAATGTATGTGCGCCTTATGGTCGCGAAAATACGGTAAATTAAATAGTTCGGGGAAACTGGTTTGGTCCTGGAGGCTTCAGGGTCCTGGAGGCTTCAGGGTCCTGGAGGCTTCAGGGTCCTGGAGGCTTCAGGGTCCTGGAGGCTTCAGGGTCCTGGAGGCTGCAGGGTCCTGGAGGCTGCAGGGTCCTGGACAGATGGAATATTGCAGCCAATCAGCTTCTCTTTAGAGCGGATGATCCGCTGCAGCTGCTGCCAGCCTGCACCTTTGCTGCATGTCATCCCCATTCTCTCTCTCTACCTCCTTCCTGTCTGACACTTGAATAAATGGCCACTAGAGCCACAAAAAATCTTTAAAAGAAGATTGAAATGACATTATTTACCATTATAGTAATCAGATTACACCGTATATCAGCATCACTGAAATGGACTTGATGCTTAATCAATCACAACGATATGCAAATATTAACCTTTTGTTAACCAGTTGTTTGTAAGTGGGAACAGAAATCCCAGGTTTGGTTTGGTTGTTTTTATTTCTTTCTTTGACCCATTGGAGGCTTCCGTTGTCTTACAGCAGCAGCATGAACATTGTTGTGATTAGCTGTCCCGTTTGGTCGGAGGTGGAACTCTTAAAAGGAGCAGCACTAAGGGCCAAATCCACAAAGAATAGATTGCGCCCGCAAATAGCGCTGTGAATTGCGCTGCATTAGCGCCCGCAATTTGCCCCGCTTTAAGGTCCTATTCACAAAAGATTTTGCTCTACTGATATGCCGGCGCAAACACGCCCATAAAGTCTTGCAGCTGGGTGCAATTTTCCCTTGTCTGAGTAAGTGAGCGGAGCTGTTTTGTTCTCCATATTTCAGCACACACATTGGTCCATAATGAAAACTGCAGAGAGCACAACAGCCTCAACTTTCACGTATTTGTACTTCTCTAGTATTTCGCATGTATGACATAAGCTAATGAAATGTCAAATGTTAAGAGGCTGTGCGCATTTACGCACAAGGCACAGCACCGGTAACTTCATTACACTGTTAACCCGAATAAGTTCACAGAATTCAAAATTTTTTGTGTAACTGGATGCATCAAAATATTTAAGTTATATTTTTAAATGTTTTAAGTTTCCACAACTTAAAACTTTCTATTAACACCGGATCGGGATCAGATCAGGATCTCACGGTAATTCATGTTCTGTGTTTTGCTACACACACCTACAGGAGTGGGTTTGCGCGCAGTTAATACACGCTTCGAAAAGACTGTATTTGCTCCACTATTTTTGCGTGTGGCAAATAGCGCTGGCCTTTGTGAATTAGACGGTTTTTGCAATGAGGCTTATTTGCATAGAAAGGGGGCAATTTTGCGCCGAATGTATGAATATTACCTAATTTACATGCATGCAAATGGCACAGGCGCACCATGACACTATTTGCTTGGCAGCGCAGTTTGTGGTGCAATTCGCCCTTTGCGGGTGCTTTGTGAATTAGACGCTCTCTTTTTGTCTCATTTGCACCAGTTTAGCGGCCGCAAAAGCCGCGCAATCCTTTTGTGGATTTGGTCCTAAGTGTTTCAAATCCTCAAACCAAGGAATGTCTCCCATCATAACTCCAGCTTTGGTTTTGCTACATTACTTGGCACTACTGCTTTTTTTTAACTCAGGATGACGGCATGAAACACAAGATCCTGATTGTCCTTTCAATTCTTTGGATTCTGAAAAGACACGGGGAGCATAAAAGTGGGTGGAGAAAGATTACAGGGTGTTTGTGGTGTTTCAGGTGAAGAACAAAGCTCCTGCAGAGATATTCGAGGGTGTTTGTGGTGTTTCAGGTGGAGAACAAAGCTCCTGCAGAGATATTTCAGGGTGTTTGTGGTGTTTCAGGTGAAGAACGAAGCTCCTGCCGAGGTGCAGATCACCGCCGAGCAGCTGCTGAGAGAAGCCAAGGAGAGGGAGCTGGAACTTCTGCCGCCCAAGCAGGAGATTACCGTCAAGGAGGAGCTCAACGACTCCAAGCTGAGGAAGAAGAAGGTAAACCTGCTTCCAGGCTCCGTTATCTTGAAACAAACACCACAGTTTAGTGTCTTGACTTCACGCTGAGCTGCTTTCTTGAAGGCCTTTGAGGACCAACATCAGGAAGAATCCAACCGTCATCAGTTAGGGCTCAGTTCCACTTGCAGTTCAGAACGCGTACGCATCGTTGTCGTCACGCGTATCCTGCGTTCATTTGGCGCGTGGACGTGCACGTTCTCAAAAAGATAGTGAACGCGTACGCGACCTGCAGTTTTGGCTGTGGCCGCGAGTGGCGCTGTTCCCGGTCTGATCCCAGCTGGACACAAGTGACGACGGAGGTCGCTGGCGCCGTTTCCTTTGCCCAGATTCTGCTTCTCTCTGCTGGAGAAAGGTCCCCATGCAGGTTAACTTGCCCAAACTTTCTATCTGAAAACATATTCTCATCTTGATGTTTCCTGCTAATTCATACACAATCTTCACTTTAATCCTTAACTTAGTTTTACACCAGAATGGTTTTTTGTTTTATTATTGAAACATAGATACAAACAAACAAACAAGGCACATATCAGAATTACAAACTTTTTCCTTGGGTTGAGCAACATCAGTATTACAAAATATACACTGAGAATCTAATTATTGTACAACATAAAATAAAAATGAAATAAAAAAAATAAAATTAAAAATAACTCACAAGGGCCATCTCATATTAAATCATATCTTTCAAGTAAAGAAAAACAGTTTAAGGGCTTTCTTGTCTTTAACAAGACTCAAGGACTTACTCATGCCATCTTTCGGGAACCACAGGATGTCGTCTTTGCTTTTTGCAGATGACGTTGTCCTGTTGGCTTCATCGGACCGGGACCTTCAGCATGTGCTGGGGCGGTTTGAGGCCGAGTGCGACGCATCAGGGATGAGAATCGGCACCTCCAAGACCGAGGCCATGGTTCTCCATCGGGAAAGGGTGGCGTGGAGAAGTCCTGCCATCAGGTGGAGGAGTTCAAGTATCTCGGGGTCGGTGTTCCGGACCGTCGTGGTGAAGAAGGAGCTGAGTCGAAAGGTGACGCTCTTGATTTACCGGTCAATCTACGCACCTACCCTCACCTATGGTCATGAACTTTGGGTAGTGAGCGAAAGGACAAGATACAAACGGCCGATATGAGTTTCCTCCGCAGGGTGGCTGGACGCTCCCTTAGAGATGCGTTTCCTCCGCAGGGTGGCTGGACGCTCCCTTAGAGATAGGGTGAGGAGTTCGGTCACCCGGGAGGAGCTCGGAGTCGAGCCGCTGCTCCTTCACATTGAGAGGAGTCAGCTGAGGTGGCTTGTGCATCTGTACCGGATGCCTCCTGGACGCCTCCCTAGGGAGGTGTTCCAGGCATGTCCCTCCTCCCTAGGGAGGTGTTCCAGACATGTCCCTCCGGGAGGAGACCCCGGGGAAGACCCAGGACACGCTGGAGAGACTGTCTCTCGGCTGGCCTGGGAACGCCTCGGACTCCCCTCGGAAGAGCTGGATGAAGTGTCTGGAGGAAGTGTCTGGAGTGAAGGAAGTCTGGGCATCTCTGTTGAGACTGCTGCTCCCGCGAGCCGGTTCTGGATAAGCGGCGGAAAATGGATGGATGGATGGATGGATGGATGGATGAAACCAGATAAGGATCCTATGCTCTCAACGAGCTAACGCCCAATATCTCTTTATAAATGTAGATCTCAAAATAATCAGCAAAGCTCTTTCCAAACGTCTGAAAATAATTACCCCTTCTATTATACACCCGGATCAAACAGGTTTTATTAAGGGTAGACACTCTTCTACTAATACTCGTAAACTACTCAATATTATAGATCATTCCAATATCAATAAACAGGAATCTACAGTTATATCTCTAGAGGCAAAAAGAGCATTCAATTGGGTAAATGTTGGAAATTTCTATTGGCAACTTTACACAAATTTGGATTTGGCATTTGGATCTTTTATCTTTCATCTGGATAAAGATATTATATAGCTCTCTCAAGGCATGTGTAAGGACAAATTTGAACAAGCTTTAACTTGCAAAGAGGTACCAGACAGGGTTGTCATCTTTCTCCCCCACTATTTACAGGTATTGAGCGCTTAGCAGCTGCTATTAGGCAAAACCTAAATATTAAAGGGATACAATGTAAAACATCCATCCATCCATTTTCTATACCCGCTTTATCCTTTTGTAGGGTCACGGGGGTCTGCTGGAGCCTATCTCAGGCGAGAGGCAGGGGGTTACACCGTGGACAGGTCACCAGTCCATCGCAGGGCCACATATATACAAACAACCATGCACACTCACACTCACACCTCTGGGCAATTTAGAATGATCAATTTACCTAGCATGCATGTTTTTGGACTGTGTGAGGAAACTGGAGTACCCGGAGGAAACCCACGCAAGCACGGAGAGAACATGCAAACTCCACACAGAAAGATCCTGCTGGGAACCGGGGGACCTTCTTGCTGTGAGGCAACAGTGCTAACCTCTAAGCCACCGTGCTGCCCAAATGTAAAACATTATATCACAAAATAAGTCTTTATGCTGATGATGTACTAATCTTCCTCCAGAACTCACAAACCTCACTATCACAGACAATTGCACTTATAGATGGATTTTCATCTCTGTCTGACTACTCTATCAGCTGGTCCAAATCCACAGTTTTGTGCATCAACTGCAATTTCCAGAATACAGCAACTACTAAATTACAATCAGGAAACATTAGATATCTAGGCATAAACATCTCCCCTAGACTGTCAGAGTTGTTGTGTCAAAATTCCTGTGGAAAAATAAAACACCACGTATTAGCTTAAAGACATTACAAAAATCCAAAGACTGTGGAAGCTTAGACTTACCCAACTTCCAGTATTATTTCTTAGTTAATAAGTTACAGTATATCTTAAAATGGTGCAAAAACCACTTACTAGATAGTCAATGGCTGGATTCAGAACAAGTGTTTTGCAATGATTTGGAAATCGCAGATCTACCATTTATCAGTCAAAATATTAGACATCATAAATGCTTTAAAATCATTAATATTAGCTCAACTCTGACAGCCTGGTGGGACTTCCTTAAAATAGCCAAAGTCTCACTTTTTTCCATGTGATCGCACACCTATCTGGAACAATCAAGAAAATGTAAAGATGGTAAACTTTACTCAATGGAGAGACCAAGGAATAAAGTATCTACAATGAACGCGCAAATCCAGCTCAGCTCACAGATAAAAATGTTTTTGTAACTGAAAAGGCTTTTGATAATGCATCCAAGATAATGTAAGTCATCTTCTCTGTTACAGAATCATAAAGGAAGACCCAAAAGATACTGCTGTCGTCATTGCAAGCAAGTCTTCACCACTTCATCAAACCTGAAGATCCATAAGAGCACTCACACTGGTGATAAACCATACAGATGTGATCAGTGTGGAGCGGCTTTTGCCCGGCAAGGTCATTTGACGAGTCACCAACTTATTCACTCTGGAGACAAGCCTTACAGATGTGATCAGTGTGGAGCGGCTTTTGCCCGGCAAGGTGATTTGACGAGTCACCAACGTATTCACACTGGAGACAAGCCCTACAGGTGTGATCAGTGTGGTGCGGCTTTTACCCAGCGAGGTCATTTGACGAGTCACCAACGTATTCACACTGGAGACAAGCCTTACAGATGTGATCAGTGTGGAGCGGCTTTTGCCCAGCAAGCTCATTTGACGAGTCACCAACGTATTCACACTGGGGAAAAGCCTTACAGGTGTGATCAGTGTGGAGTTGCTTTTGTCCAGCAAAGTGATCTAAAGCGACATCAACGTATTCATACTGGAGACAAGCCTTACAGGTGTGATCAGTGTGGAGCGGCTTTTACCCATAAAAGTCACCTAACGAGTCACCAACGTATTCACACTGGAGACAAGCCTTACAGATGCGATCAGTGTGGATCGGCTTTTGCCCGGCCAGATCATTTGACGACTCACAAGCGTATTCACACTGGAGACAAGCCTTACAGATGCGATCAGTGTGAGGCGGCTTTTGCCCAGCAAAGTGCTCTAACGAGTCACCAACGTATTCACACTGGAGACAAGCCTTACAGGTGTGATCAGTGTGGAGTGGCTTTTGCCCGGCATGATCAATTGACGAGACATCAACGTATTCACACTGGATAAAAATTGTACATTTGTGATTATTGCTGATATCATTTATTTTGAGAGTTCAGTTAACATGCACCAATTAAGTTAATTTAGTTTGAAAGAAATAATTGTGGTGGTTTGATTGTGGGAGAGATTTTGAATATTTTTTTTTTTAAAAGCAGATTCTTACAGCTGTAAGAGCTGTTCAGTTATAACCAGATTTAGAAAATGAAATACAAGAATTCAATTCAAATGTCTTTATTTTGAACATGATGGTAGTGTAAGTCACAGACATGCTCGAACATACTTGAACAATGAATGCAAGAGATTTTTTTTTTGAAACAGCAGCAGTTTTGACATGTTCAAAAAGAAGTAAGAAGAAGTAAAAAAAAACGTATCCTACTCCTTGACATCAATACCATGTTTTCACATAGACCCTTGTTATTAGATGTCAAAAATCTTGATGTATTGAGAAGTTACACAAATTAATAACAATTTTACACAGTGTAAACATATTGTGGTATACATGAGTATACATCTGCGGATACTTGGGTGATTATTGCCATTTGCAGTTACATGTCTCTCTATATAAACACTATTTACCCTGTATTCATCTATATATAAAAGCATACATTATTTACCGTGTACAATCTTATTCATTACGGGCATTCTCACACAAATATTTCTAGATGCATTAAAGCATATATATGTATAATAGACAGATACATGCACACCCAACGAAGAATGAGGAAGTCAGCCGTCCCGATCGACCAGCAGCAATACAAATGATGAGAAAAGATATCAGAAATATTTGTTGGGCCACAGTCCCATATGAACTATGGATTGTGTAATTATATGAACAGTTAAGGCCTTTGGTCAGCTTTGAGGCCCCAGAACTCTGCATTCCTCAACGTGAACGCCTTTGGACCGACCTGGAGCTGAAGGAGGCCCAGCTGCTGTGCCCATGTATTCCCCTCATCCCCACTGGTCCTCATTTAGAGAGAGAGAGAGAGAGAGAGACTCCTTATCCGGATCCCCTGCTGAGCGTAACTACCCTTTGTTTCATCAAGAAACACTGACCAGCCGGATCAAACCACTTTCTCTTCATTTACAAAGATTCATGTAAGAGGCTGTTTTGTGTCTGGGCAGAGAAACTTAGTAACACATTTTAAAAGTTAGTTTTACGTTGTGAGCCGGACTGGTGATCCCGTCACAACTGTGCTCATTAGTTGAGTGTGTTTGATTATCTTATTGCTTTCTCCCCTCATTCTGCTCCTACTACCACCCCCCCCCCCCCAAACACACACACGGGTAGTCTGAACTTTTGTGTACATGTTTAGTTAGTTGTTGTTTTTCGGTAGTTTAGCCATCAGAATTTATCCAAAACGTTGTTTTGCCATTTTCTTGACACTAAATAAATTCTGATTAATTGGAATGAGAGAAGTTGTTTGTGCTTATTTTACACATATTTGTCACAACTGCTGTTGCAAATGCCTGTGCTAAGACTCCTCCCTTCACTATTATTCTGCAGAATAATTTACCTTGAGACTGAATTTTGCTGTTAAGTTATCATTTTCCTGATTACATCAGCTGTTTTGATTGTCATTTTGATTCAATTTGATAATCTACTTTATTAATGATTATCCTTCGACAATCATTAATGACTCTTTAACTGAACCAGCACCTCCCCTGTGGCACAACATCAATCATATTAGAAATAAATGTATGGCTTCATATTAGTTGTCCTGTTGTGGTAGAATAAAAAATCATCCACCACAGAGATGTCATGGGTGTGAAAAAAAAACATTGAGAAAAAACAATTTTTCCCTTTTTTTTATAGCATGCAGTTAATATGTTTCTTTTTTCCTGTAAAGTTGGACATTTTAAAGTGTAGGTGAATGACTTTCTTTTTGACAGTTGTGGAACTGCAATGAGAGCCAATGCAAGAAAGAGTTGGTCGGCCTTCCTGTCCTGAAGAGGACTGGAGTGGTTTTCCAAGTCCAAATAACACTGTAAAGTTTCAATTTTCCACCAAGTTTCAAATGGGACGTTTCACGTGTTAGGCTAACTTGATAACCGCTACACTACAGAAACTGACATGCTTTGACCTACAAAGTCGGCGGGCATAACAAAAAAAATCCTGTAAAAGAATTCTGCTACAAGTCTTGACAGCGAGATGGATACTGCAGGTTTTCTCCTGCATGCTCTGAGAGGCTCATGCTGAGGGACATATTTTAACTCATGCTTCCCTCTGAACTACAGAAACTGACATTCTTTGAAATCAGTGTGCAAAATTAAAAATTCCATGTGATGAGGCATTGTGACAGCACCGTGGTCGACCTGAATGTCAGCTTCCTGAACCCCTGCAGGGACGACACCTTGCAGGTGGTTTCAGCCTCATACCCCTGCTTGAGACACATTGTCACGCAATTTCCGGCTTCCTGCACCCCTGCTGAGACGGCACCATCGAAGTGGCTTCGGCTTCCTGCCCCTGCAGAGACGAGGACTTGATCCACGGGGATGCCATATGATGGACTTCCTGACTTACTAAGGGGTAGTTCCAAACTGAACGATCACATCTGACTGTAAATAGCTTTTAATTGCTCCTTGTCTTTCACCTTTGGGTTGTTGATTCTTGCCGTCTGTGCTTTTAACTTTTTGTATAAAAGCCCTGTTGTCAAACCTCTCTGGGTCGGCATACCAACCTCAGACACGATCTGTGCTGGTCCTGCCCACCGCCGGCTTACTGAAATAAAACTCAACCCCACAGCGGATTCCTGAACTGGATTTTATATTATTCTTCAACAATTTGGTGCTGTGACCCGGATGACAATAGACCTTCGATGGAAACTCCTCTTTCCAGAACGACGACACACCAGTGACTTTTATCCAAATTACTCAGAGGTAAAAGGGGTCCATTTACAAAATCCCAAATTATTGTTGCTGGGGGTTGTCGAAAGTCTGTGAACTGGAGTACCAGAGAAAGGTTGACGTCATCCCAAAATTTTAGGTAAGTCCGCTGTGTCGTTGTGAGCAGAGGTTATTGAGAACGTTATTGTAGAGATGTTTAGGAACGCTTGCAATTTCATAACACTTGACTTTGATTGTGTTGTGATGATGCTTTGCTTCTCCTGCCTTCGAATTTGACTCGCTCTTCTAAAAAAGGTTTAATATCTCGGGTAACATTAAAGAGAGAATGGCCAGAGTGCCATGGTTGGTCTGAGTACCAAGAGAATAGTCCAGTGGGACTTATAGCATATGCAGGACTTGAGGTCCATAAAAAGTGTTTGGAACACAGAGAATTTTGTGGGAAATAGGAATATATGTGGAGGAAATGTTTTTTATCCACCTTATTCCTACGCCCCATGAGGCTTTGCGCGAATTGTGGGTGTTACTTCCGGTGCTGCCGGAACCGGCGTTTGTTTTCATGCTGAGTGAACGCGTTAACCCTCTTTCTCCGAGCGTTGGGGATATAAAACTATAAAATGTGGAAACACCACCTGTCACAGCTCAAACGGGACAATATCATCTTACCTCTGCCTCCTGCTGTTGAGGGATGGGAGGACGACCTGAAGAAGTGAAGAAATGCTTAGAAGATGAGAAGTATCTCATTCTTCTCAATGGACAAAGTGGATACTCCTCCAGGTGGGTAAATATTGTTACTTATCAGTACTCGAGATGAGGGGGGATGGCATCCCCCCTGAAATAAAAACGGTCCAAATCATCCCCCTTTCCATCCTTTATGTCATTTCATCAATGAATGTGGTTTTACTGCTATTTCAACATTTAGAGTCATCACCAGAAAAATAACATTTGACAATTTTCACCTGTTTCAAGTAAATTTCCACCTGAAATAAGTAGAAAAATCTGCCAGTGGGACAAGATTTATCTTCTCATTACAAGCAATAACATCTTGTTCCACTGGCAGATTTTTTTACTTATTTCAAGTGAAAATCTACTTGAAACAGGTGAAAATTGTTGTTTTTTCCAGTGATGAGTCTTGTTTTAAGTGTAATGAGATTTCTTTTTTACTAAAATGAGACATTTTAACTAGAAATAAGACAAATATTCTTGTTAAGATTGTGAGTTTTTGCAGTGATCCATTTTACTTATCCTGTGAAGGACAGAGTCATATTGATAAGTTCAGAAAAGTGTTTTTTATTGTTGTGTTTTGATGTATTTGATGTAAGCCCAGTGGATATTTAAAGCTTACAGAAGGCTGCATTTAACTGCTGCTATGTCATTCCTGCAGTATTTCTGCAGGTGTTTTGGTCACTGCTATTATTTGTAATATATTATATTATTTGTAATCAGCACAAATTATCTGTCCCAATATGACAAAATTCACCATCCCCCCTGATTTTTTTTTACAGCTCGAGTACTGCTTATAATCTATGAATTAATGTGACAGGTAGGCTACTTGTGAACCTTCATTAAGACAAACTGTAAGCCATCTTTTATATTTATTCTTTCAGGTCCAGCTGCCAGTGATGTGCCTGGGGCTGCAGAGCTGCAAGCTGCTTATCTGGACCAACTGAGCACCTGGAGTTCCACATTTCATTTGACAAAGACTTCAGATACACACATGAAACACCTCCAGAACTTTCACATACTTCCAACATTTGTAGATGAATTTGTTGCAAAGAAGATTCAGCTCTGCCCCTCTGTTTAAAGCTAGGGGGAAAACAGTACAACAGACTTCATTTTTGTTTTCAGTTTTATTAAAAACAGAACCTGAAAGATCCCCTCCTGACATATTAGGACATACAATATAGGGACATCAAAACATTTTAACACAAAAATATTGTTTAACAAAAGCACATTACATTTGTGTCTTAAGTCAGAGAGCTTCAGTTTACTGTCGGAGGACTTAAGAAACCAGAAAATATTCACACCTGACAAGCTGAAATTACACTATTTGGACTTTTATTTCCTCAAAAAAATAACAATTGCAGCTGGACCTCAGTTGTTTTCAGAAAATGTTAAATGAATGAAATATGTAAGTGCAGCTCTACAAACTACATACAGCACTTAACCTGTTGAGAGTTATGTGTTAAAGATACTGTAAGTTTAACTGAACCTCAATTGTTTTCAGAAAATGTTAAATGAATGAAATATGTAAGTATGTTTAAGTGCAATATTAAATGTCTTCTCACTTTTCACTTGAAATAAACTCAGCTCTTTAATTCACTAAACCAGCACAAATCTTGAGCATTTTGTCAATTTTGGGCACAAAGTTAATTGGCCCTGTTTGAGAAAGAATCTTGTACACCTTCAGGTTCCTTATTCAACATGAATGCGGGCATGAGCAATGCGGCGTGTGTGAGTGACCTCCTCACTGGTCAGCTGGCATCCTTTGCGTGTGAATGCTGGAATGATTAGCCTCACCCTACGCTCCTCCAGCAAGTCTCTAACTGTGAAACCACGGTCACCCATCACCTCATCTCCAGCACGTAAATAATAGAATATGTGTGGTCCTCCATCCCTGGGTCTGAACACTGTGTTTGGGCATCACAGGAAGCTTTGGTGTTGAGCACAGCTCCTCCTCCTGATCCATCTGGTCAGGCTCATCTGAGGGAGCAATACAGTACACAATTATTAAGATAGGATATGATACATTAGGGTTTTCCCTACCACTATAACACCCCCAGCCCCCTCATCAAATGTACCTGGGGGAAGACCCACAACCCCCCACCTGCAACCACATCACCTAAGCCCTCCAGAAGTTTAGGAAAATACCGGTACATTATCACAGCCAGTACTGGAGTTGAGGGGGGATGAGGGGGATGGCATCCCCACCCTGAAATAAAAACGGTCCAAATCATCCCCCCCTGTAAAACTGCCACCCCCCCGTTCCATCCCTTATGTCAGTTCATCAATGAATGTAGTTTTACTGCTATTTCAACATTTACATTTAACATTCTGGTTAGAGTCATCACCAGAAAAATGTGACAATTTTCACCTGTTTCAGGTAAATTTTCACTTGAAATAAGTAGAAAAATCTGCCAGTGGGACAAGATTTATTTTCTCATTACAAGCAAAAAAATCCTGTTCCACTGGCAGATTTTTCTACTTATTTTAAGTGAAAATCTACTTGAAACAGGTGAAAATTGTTGTTTTTCCAGTGATGAGTCTTGTTTTAAGTGTAATGAGATTTTTTTAACTAAAATAAGACATTTTAACTAGAAATAAGACAAATATTCTTGTTAACATTGAGTTTCTGCAGTGATCCATTTTACTTATCCTGTGAAGGACAGAGTCATATTGATAAGTTCAGAAAAGTGTTTTTTATTGTTGTGTTTTGATGTATTTGATGTAAGCCCAGTGGATATTTAAAGCTTACAGAAGGCTGCATTTAACTGCTGCTATGTCATTCCTGCAGTATTTCTGCAGCTGTTTTGGTCACTGCTATTATTTGTAATATATTATATTATTTGTAATCAGCACAAATTATCTGTCCCCATATGATCAAATCCACCATCCCCCCTGATTTCTTTTTTTACAACTCGAGTACTGATCACAGCTAAGATTTAAAATTTAATTAACAAAAAACTTTTTTCTTATCAACACATCTGTAGTGAAACTATTGTATTTTTATTCTAATGCTGCCCTGCAGTCCGTGCCATAAACACACTTTGTATTTTAACTGCACAGAAAATAATAATAAATAATACTAAAGGTTGTCATTACCGGACAAATACTACAATGCTGTGTCCTCCATACACCTGAAATCATACCTGATGTTCTCATGACATTAACCTGAAATCATACCTGATATTCTCATGACATTAACCTGAAATCATACCTGATATTCTCATGACATTAACCTGAAATCATACCTGATGTTCTCATGACATTAACCTGAAATCATACCTGATATTCTCATGATATTGCTGTCAATCCTCTGAGGATTCCCGTCTCTCCTCCGGCAGTCTGTCGGATCCAGCCACAAAGTATGATGCAGGTTTTCCTCCACAAAACGACGTACCCGAGCTCCGCAAGGACATTTTAGTAAATGCTACGGTTGATAAACATGTTAAACATTAAATGTCAGAAAACAAAACCGTAACTTCTCTGCTAGATTGAAAGCAAATTGCTTTCAAATAAACCGCTGTTCATGCTCAGCTGCCATGGTTAGTCAATGGCGTTACGGAACTTCCGGCGGCTAACCGGAAATCACTCCCACAGCAGTTTCTACAGTAGAGGCTCCAGGAATAAGGTGGATATTTTTTCCTGTAATTTTATTGGGGGCGCCGCCCTAGCGCCCCCTATTGACAAGCCGCCACTGCTCGTGAGGATGGATAAATAAAAAAACTGAAAGTTCATTATGACCCTGATGTGAGTTGAACACATCAGAGTCAGAGTCAGACGCGCTGCCATTGCACCACAGAGCCTTTTCTGATGTTGAGTCTGAGGTTGTTTAATTAACACAAATCTAATCATTGAGGGCAAACTATGGAAACAGGATTTGGAAGTAGATCAAAGTATGTGTATTTATATATATAAATATATATATGATTGTCGAAGGACAATCATTAATAATTAATAAAGTAGATTATCAAATTGAATTATCAAAATGACTTAATCAAAACGGGGCACCACCTGATTTAATCAGGAAAAAGATAACTAAACTAATAAACAGCAAAAATCAGTCTCAAGGTAGATTATTCTTCAGAATAATAGTGAAGGGAGGCGTTTGAACAAAGGCCTTGCAACAACAGTTGTGACAAATAAGCACAAACAACTTCTCTCATTCAAATTAATCAGAATTTATTTACACGAGGTAGATGGTAAAACAACACTTCGGATAAATTCTGATGGCTAAACTACCCAAAAACAACAACTAACTAAACATGTACACAAAACTTCAGATTACCTGAAGGGGGGGTGGGGGTGGTAGTAGGAGCAGAATTAGGGGAGAAACAATAAGATAAACAAACACACTCAACTAATGAGCACAGTTGTGACGTAAAACTAACTCTTAAAATGTGTTACTAAGTTTCTCTGCCCAGACGCAGAACAGCCTCTTACGTGAATCTTTGTAAATGAAGAGAAAGTGGTTTGATCCGGCTGGTCAGTGTTTCTTGATGAAACAAAGAGTAGTTACGCTCAGCAGGGGATCCTGATAAAGAGCGTCTCTCTCTCTCTCCTGGTCCAGGGGCCTGTACTACGAAGCAAGTTCAACATACCCAGGATATCTTTTCCTTATCCAGATTCACTAACCCGGACAATTGCAATCACGCTAAGCGGTCACACGACGGTGGTTATCAACTCGGTATATCAACCCAGGTTTCTCCAATCTGGATATGAGCGCGTGCACATAAAAGGGGCAGTGTTTTCAGCGCATGACCAATCGCAAGCATGGAGAAGTCCGCTGTCAGAGCCGCTTATTTCAGTAGCGAAGAGCAAAGGATAAATTACACTGTGATTTAACTTAATATTTAGACTTGAAATTAAAAGTTCATGTCGTGTTCAAATTAAACGAGGTCTGACATTTCATCCTCTCTCAAATGACTCATACCTTGTTTCTACAGTATATTTACAGTTTGTACATAAAGGTTTATTTGCAAAAGTAGTTTTCTTAGAAAGACGGAGTGAGGGTATCTACAGCAAAGACAAACGTACTCGCATACCTCTCTGTCAGGAGAAAAGAAATGATAAAGTGTTGATACTTGTGTGGCAGTATGATGTCCTGCTGTGCTCAATTCTACCACAGGTAGAATTGCACTCAATTTCAGGCCTCAGCCTATTAGCACGGAGGGTGAGGGAATAAAAGGCGGTTGTGTTCCCTCCCCTCGCCCTCTCACTTCCTGGTTCCAAGCTCTTCCGGTTTCCCGGCGTTCATTCGCAGCGTTCAGTGCAGTGCTTCCTGAACGCATCGCCAGCGCACCATAACACGGAGCTGTGTAAAGCCTCCTCGGTTCTCATAACCCAAGGACAACTACTAAAAAAGACCCGTGGCCACTGACTGAACTCAAGATAAGGACAGGGGACACTGCTGCTTCGCATGCCCTTTTTTATTTGTGTGATTTGTTTGCTGTGGACTTTATTTGCTGTGTTCCGTTTCCTTTTTTTTTTTTTGCTTTGCCTGTCGCTCCCGGCTTAAACTCCGACGCCGCTGTGAGCAGATTGCTTGCGGGAGCTGGGTGTTCTAGTCCTGGTCCCGGGCTTCTTTCCCCGAGCCGCAGACCCGGGCTGTAGTCTCCCTGTCTGGGCCGCGTGTGTGGGTGTTTGTGACAGAAGTTTGTAGCAGTTGCTGCAACAGTGTGGATGAGAGTGAGTGAGTGAGTTTATTATAGGGCTGTTTTGATTGTTTTGAGATTAAGCTGGATATTTGTTTCAGGTTTATTTTGTTGAGTTGGTAACTCTGGCCAGAGACCCCTCTTTCTTTATTTCATTTACACCATTTGGATAAATTGCTCATTACTTTTGCTTTAGTTCTTTGGTACCTACAACGGCTTTTGTTCATTGTGTTAACAGTATTTCATATTTTCTTTTGAAGGACTTGTGTATTATTGTGTCTAACTGTTTTTCTTTTGTTGTGCAGCTGCTGAGAGCCGGTGGTGGTGGTGGCATCCCCGGTGGTGGTTTCCCTTCGTGTGCTGTGGTCCTGAGTTTGGGTTTTTGTGCACCTCACCTTTTGCTGTGCGTGTGTGTGTGAGTGGGGTGTTCCTTTTTAATTTTGGATTCCTCACCCCTGTTCCCCCCTCACCATCGGTAAGCCTCAGCTATTAATACAACCCGGTGTTATTTCTGTTGGCCCTTTTGTTACAATTTTAACCTGTTTTATATACAAATAAATGGTCTATGGCCTGTTGAATGGTGAACCACGTCTCTAGTATTTCCTTTGTATAATTTACCTGTGTGTCCTTATTAGATTTAGTTAGTTAGAATTCCCTGGGTGAAACTCCCAGGGTGGCGTTGTTGGTCCTCCAATTTTGTAGATTCTGCTATTTATAAAAAGTAATAACAGCCCCTCGTAACGCCACACTTGGCGTTGTTGGCAGGATATACATTGTGAAGGTAGAGACGTGTGTTTTGTTTTTGTGTCCTGGTTTGCCATTCTGTGAGCGAAATTTGTGTATGTGTAGGCATTGAGTTTAAGGCGAAGCAGCAGTGGGTTTCCTGTTTGTCGCGGTAAGTTTAGTGTCCCGGGTTTATCGAGAGCGGTAATATAATGGAAGGAGAGCTGGAAGAGTTGAGGGACTTAGTGGCCCAGCTGAGGGCTGAGAATGAGAGGTTGCAGCGGGAGCGGGCTACGGCCGCGCCGGGTACTAGTGCTGCACCTCCCAGTCTCACCGAGCCTCCGCCAGTACCTTCCACCTCTAGCGCTTCTGTCATGGAGAGACTGATCTTAGTACCCCGAGATAGGAAGTGTCCAAACTTCAGGGGTAGGTCAGGTCTAGGGCTAGAGGAGTGGATAGAGGAGGCTCAGGCATGCATGAGAGCTCGCCATCTGTCCCCATCCGATCAGGCATTTTTTCTTTTCGACCACTTGGAGGGAGAGCCTCGTGATGAGATCAAACATCGGTCTAGCGCAGAGAGGAGTGACCCAGCTGAAATTATTGCTGCTCTGCGGGAGCTGTATGGTTGTTCTGACTCGTACGTTGCTTTACAGGAGGCCTTCTTCTCACGATGCCAGCAAGAAGGGGAGACTCTTCAGGAGTTCTCCCTGGTGCTCATGAATCTGATGGCTTCTGTGAAGCAACAGGCTCCAAGCGACACGCTAAATACCGATGTTTTGTTGCGGGACCAGTTCGTTGAGAATGTTATCGACGGTTCCCTTCGTCGAGAGCTGAAGCAGCTTGTACGCAGGCGGCCGTTTGCCTCTCTGCTTGAGGTAAGGGCGGAGGCAATTAGATGGGAGAGAGAGGGGTCGCCGGGAGGTGTGCGGGGCCGGAGCCATTCGGTTCCCTCGGTGCTGGGTTTACAGTGTGGTGTGCAGGGTGCCCCTCTGGTGGAGAAACCATCCCAGGCTGGTGAGCTACGGGAGGTGAAAGACATGTTAAAGCTCCAACAGGAACAGCTTAACAGGCTCACTGAGACTCTTGCCCAGCTGCAGACCAGCCAGCACCGTTATCCTTCTCCTTACCGTGGCCCATTACTTTGCAGGCGGTGCCACCAACCTGGCCATTTTGCAAAGGAATGCAGAGCGGGGCATAATCCACCTCGCCCTACATCTGCAGCGCCTGCTTCCTCTCAGCCAGGCATGCATTATGAGTCAGCTCAGCATTCGGGAAACTAGCGCCCGCCGAACTGCGGAGTCAAAGTTCGGAGGGGGTAAACATCGGCTCACCTGCTGTGGGAGGGGAAGAGGCTAAGCTAGTCGCTGCTTGTCCACATATGGATGTGATCATGGGGGGAGTAGTGGTTCCTTGTCTGGTGGACACAGGGTCTATGGTGTCCACCATTACGGAGAGCTTCTTCCGGCAGCACTTTGGGTCTTGGGACCAAGAGAGGCTTCAGTCTTGCCACTGGTTACGTCTCAGAGCGGCTAATGGGTTGCCTATACCCTACCTCGGTTACCTGGAGCTTGAAGTCGAGCTTTGTGGCGGGGCGTTGCCACGGTGCGGGGTATTGGTGGTCAGGGACCCTGCGTCGGCTGATGAATCCCTTCATGCGCCTGGTGTTTTGGGGATGAACATCCTGCGGAAATGCTACGGGATGCTGCTTGGGCAACATGGTCTCGCCCTATTTGACTTACCCATCATTACAGAAGCACCAAAGGCTGTGGTGCAGGCATTGCAGAGGTGCCATCACGCCCCTGCGGGCCCTTTTTCTGAAGCTGCTGGTAAGGTCAAGGTGCGAGGCCGGAAGGTTTGCCGCATCCCTGGTGGCACCATGCAGGTGGTTCTGGCTACCTGTTCTGCACAGTACTCAAGCGCCACAGTGCTGTTTGAGCCCTCAGACCAGGGATTTCCTGCTGGCCTGCTGGCCTCCCCGGCACTGGTTCACGTTGAGGACGGTACTGCACACATCCCCATTGTGAACGTGGGTTCTTCCGACGTGCTATTGTACCCACGAACAGTGGTAGGTGTCCTTAGTGAGGTTCGTGTGGTAAGCTTGCCCCCTGGTGTAGAGGAGGTTTCGTCTCATACGGCCTCTGTGGTTTCCCAGGTCGTGGCTCCCCCACTACCAGATCAGGTGGAGGCGGTCGACTTGTCAGCCCTGTCTTACGACGAACAAGAAGAAGCGCGAGGTCTTCTTCGGAAACATGTCTCTGTCTTTTCATCTCACGATGGTGACTTGGGCTGCACTGATCTGATTTCCCACGAAATTCCTCTCTTGGATGACGCCCCCGTCCGCCAGCGTTACCGTCGTATTCCACCGTCAGAATACGAAGTGGTTAAAGAGCATATCAACCAGCTGCTGGGCGCACAGGTCATCCGCGAAAGCAGCAGTCCTTTTGCCTCACCGATTGTGCTGGTTAAGAAAAAGGATGGCAGCCTGCGGTTGTGCGTAGACTACCGACAGCTTAACAGCCGGACAAGGAAGGATGCCTTCCCTCTTCCTCGTATTGAGGAGTCACTTGACGCGTTAACCGGGGCTCGTTGGTTCTCCACTATGGATTTAGCCAGCGGCTATAATCAGGTTCCAGTTGCGGAGGCCGACCGACCCAAGACTGCTTTTTGTACTCCGTTCGGGCTGTTCGAGTGGAACCGCATGCCCTTTGGGCTGTGTAACGCGCCTAGCACCTTCCAGCGGCTCATGCAGAGGATTTTCGGAGACCAGCAATGTCAGTCCCTGCTTTTATATCTAGATGACATTGTGGTTTTCTCCTCTACCTTTCAACAACATCTGGAGCGCCTGGAGGTGGTGCTGCAGCGGTTACAACAGGAGGGCCTGAAGGCTAAGCTGTCAAAGTGCTCCTTTTTCCAGCGAGAGGTTAGTTATTTGGGGCATGTCATCTCTGCCAGTGGTGTTTCCACTGATCCGGGCAAAGTGGAGGTGGTAGCCAACTGGCAGCCCCCCACCACCATCTTGGAGTTGCGGTCCTTTCTCGGTTTTTCAAGCTACTATCGTCGCTTCGTGGAGGGGTTCGCCAAGTTGGCTGCCCCTCTACACCGTCTTGTGGCAGAGCTGTGTTGCTCTAAGTCCAAGAGGTCACGTCCGGTGTCAGACAAGTGGACGTCAGAACATCAGCAGAGCTTTGATGCCTTAAAGTTTAAGCTCACCAATGCCCCCGTGCTTGCCTATGCCGACTTTACCCTCCCCTTCATCCTGGAGATAGACGCCAGTCATGGAGGTTTGGGAGCGGTACTCTCACAGGAGCAGGAGGGAAAGGTGCGGCCTATAGCATTTGCCAGCCGAGGTTTGAGGCCGACAGAGCGCAACCCAGTTAATTATAGCTCCATGAAGCTAGAGTTTCTGGCTTTAAAGTGGGCAATGGCGGAAAAATTCCGTGAGTACTTGCTTGGGCACAAGTGTCTGGTTTTCACGGATAATAATCCCCTTAGCTATTTGTCCACAGCTAAACTTGGTGCACTGGAGCAACGCTGGGCAGCTCAGCTTGCAGCTTTCGATTTCGAAGTTCGCTACCGCCCTGGTAAGAACAATGCCAATGCAGATGCCCTGTCCCGCTTGTACCCCCCTGTTGCAGCGAACCTGGAAACTGTACTCCCTGGTACGTCACTTCCACCACCCTTGAAGCGAGCTCTACAAACTCGAGGGCCCGAAGCTTGTCAGGCTGCTGTCCAAGCTCTGCCTCAGCACCTTCCTGCTGACATTGGCGCACTTCAGCAGGGTGATCCCGTGCTTTCAGAGGTGTTGACGTTTTGGCAGCAGCAACAATATCCCGACCAGGGCGAACGCAGGCGGCTGTCCCAGCTAGCGGTGGTGCTTCTCAAACAGTGGGATAGGCTGACTGAACAAGCGGGGGTGATTTACAGAAAGGTTGCACGGCCCGATGGTGGAGAAGCCGTTCTCCAGGTGCTGTTACCGGCTGTGTTAAAGGAGAAGGTCCTTACCGAGGTTCACCAAAACCATGGCCACCAAGGTGTAGAGAGGACCTTGGAATTGCTAAGGCAGCGTTGCTACTGGCCGGGTATGACCGCCGATGTGAAGCGTTGGTGTCAAACCTGTGAGCGGTGCCAGGTGGCCAAGGACCCAGGGCCATCGGTCCGAAGCTTCATGGGGCATCTGCTAGCCTCGGAGCCAAACGAAATTTTGGCTTTGGATTACACCATGCTTGAACCAACCCATAACGGGCTGGAGAATGTCCTTGTGCTGACCGACGTCTTCAGCAAATACACCCTTGCCTTCGCCACTCGTGACCAGAGAGCTTCTACTGTGGCCCAGGTCCTAGTCACCGAGTGGTTCTCTAAGTTTGGTGTTCCAGCACGAATTCATTCGGACCAAGGTCGGAACTTCGAAAGTGCGCTCATTCGACAGTTATGTGAACTGTATGGGATTGAAAAGTCCCGTACGACTCCGTACCATCCCGCCGGGAATGGGCAATGCGAGCGTTTCAACCGCACGCTGCATGACATGCTGCGCACCCTTCCAGCCTCTCGAAAAAGAGACTGGCATTCTTGTCTACCACAGGTACTGTATGCCTATAACACCACTCCCCACCAATCGACTAGGGAGTCGCCCTTTTTCCTTATGTTTGGCCGTGAGGCAAGGCTCCCAGTTGATTTCCTGTTGGGGAGAGTGCAGGCCCCTGTTGGTGGGACTGTAAACGACTGGGTGCAAGAACACCAGTCCCGGTTGCATCTGGCCTTTGACAGTGTTCGAGATAGGTTAAAAGTCGCAGCTGAGCGCCGGAAAAGGAACCATGATCAGACTGTCCGGTCTGAACCCCTGGTGGAGGGTCAGTTAGTGCTGTTGCGAGACCTTGGCAGGAAAGGTCGTTGTAAGATCCAGGACAAGTGGAATCCAGTGGTGCACAGGGTGGTTCAGGCTCCCCCTGGAGAAGGTCCCGTGTACGCCGTTGCTCCACTGGATGACCTTGCCAAGGTCAAGCGGGTGCACCGCACGCTGCTTAAGGCAGTCGTTGGGATTGCTTCCCCAGACAGCGATCATGCTTCTCCTCCTACCCCATCTGGCCAGCTGGAAATTCAAGACGAACCATCAGATGATGATCTGTTGGCCTTGGTTAGGGAACCTCTTCTCCCACCAGCTGGTCCAAGGGAAAGAGAAGCTCCAACTGCACCAGCCTTGGCTCCACCTGCAGCTGCCACAGTACTTGTGCCCCCTTTCCATCCAGCATCCTCAGCCGCGTCTCCCCCGGAAAGCAGAGGGTCTGAGTCGCAACGTACACCACAGCAGGCGATAACCCCTCCTGCTGATGCGATAATATCCTCTCCCTCCGCTCATTCTGCCCCTCCAGCAGTCTATTCCACGGGGAGTAATGAGACTGCAATACGGCGGACAGCCCGATCTACGGCTGGCCATCACTCAAATCTCCATCATCTCCCCAGACCTGCCAACGAAGGGGCCAATCCGACGCCCCTGGCAGCCCATCTGAATGCAGTGTCTGCCTTCTTCAGACCTTGGCACTAACCCCTACACTTTTCTAATGCATCGTCGGGTCGACGATGAAAAAGGGGGGGGTGGATTGTGGCAGTATGATGTCCTGCTGTGCTCAATTCTACCACAGGTAGAATTGCACTCAATTTCAGGCCTCAGCCTATTAGCACGGAGGGTGAGGGAATAAAAGGCGGTTGTGTTCCCTCCCCTCGCCCTCTCACTTCCTGGTTCCAAGCTCTTCCGGTTTCCCGGCGTTCATTCGCAGCGTTCAGTGCAGTGCTTCCTGAACGCATCGCCAGCGCACCATAACACGGAGCTGTGTAAAGCCTCCTCGGTTCTCATAACCCAAGGACAACTACTAAAAAAGACCCGTGGCCACTGACTGAACTCAAGATAAGGACAGGGGACACTGCTGCTTCGCATGCCCTTTTTTATTTGTGTGATTTGTTTGCTGTGGACTTTATTTGCTGTGTTCCGTTTCCTTTTTTTTTTTTTGCTTTGCCTGTCGCTCCCGGCTTAAACTCCGACGCCGCTGTGAGCCTATTGCTTGCGGGAGCTGGGTGTTCTAGTCCTGGTCCCGGGCTTCTTTCCCCGAGCCGCAGACCCGGGCTGTAGTCTCCCTGTCTGGGCCGCGTGTGTGGGTGTTTGTGACAGAAGTTTGTAGCAGTTGCTGCAACAGTGTGGATGAGAGTGAGTGAGTGAGTTTATTATAGGGCTGTTTTGATTGTTTTGAGATTAAGCTGGATATTTGTTTCAGGTTTATTTTGTTGAGTTGGTAACTCTGGCCAGAGACCCCTCTTTCTTTATTTCATTTACACCATTTGGATAAATTGCTCATTACTTTTGCTTTAGTTCTTTGGTACCTACAACGGCTTTTGTTCATTGTGTTAACAGTATTTCATATTTTCTTTTGAAGGACTTGTGTATTATTGTGTCTAACTGTTTTTCTTTTGTTGTGCAGCTGCTGAGAGCCGGTGGTGGTGGTGGCATCCCCGGTGGTGGTTTCCCTTCGTGTGCTGTGGTCCTGAGTTTGGGTTTTTGTGCACCTCACCTTTTGCTGTGCGTGTGTGTGTGAGTGGGGTGTTCCTTTTTAATTTTGGATTCCTCACCCCTGTTCCCCCCTCACCATCGGTAAGCCTCAGCTATTAATACAACCCGGTGTTATTTCTGTTGGCCCTTTTGTTACAATTTTAACCTGTTTTATATACAAATAAATGGTCTATGGCCTGTTGAATGGTGAACCACGTCTCTAGTATTTCCTTTGTATAATTTACCTGTGTGTCCTTATTAGATTTAGTTAGTTAGAATTCCCTGGGTGAAACTCAGGACTGTTGGTCCTCCAATTTTGTAGATTCTGCTATTTATAAAAAGTAATAACAGCCCCTCGTAACGCCACACTTGGGTATGAAAGGAATTGCTTAGTTTCTTGACTAATTCAATTTTTGTTGAAAGTCAGCCCACTCTTTTTTTTTTCCTCTCACGATCCGCGAACGAGCTCCACTGGATTCTCTTCGAAAGGGCATGCCATTTTCCAAGAGAGCTGATTGGTCAGTGGGCGGTGCTTTTATACCCGGCGATCTGTATCTCGAACATAACCTGCTCCGGAGCAGGTTAGCTGTTCAGCATAAGTTACCATGGCGATGTACCCCGGTAAGAAGTGAACCACCGTCGTAGTCCTGAAAACCCAGGGTTAAACCTGAAGTTACCTCGCTAACCCCAAATCCCGCTTCGTAGTACAGGCCCCAGATGAGGACCAGTGTGGATGAGGGGAATACATGGGCACAGCAGCTGGGCCTCCTTCAGCTCCAGGTCGGTCCAAAGGCGTTCACGTCGAGGCCTGCAGGGTCCCTGGTTCGGCTCCTCTTTGGGCTCAGAAAACTTGCGGCCACTCGCTGCAAAATGGACAGAGCAGAGGAGAAGAGAGCTTTTCCTTTTATAGCTGGCCCAGGAAGTCAAGCCCCCCCCCCTGTGGCTTGGGGTCTGTGTCCAATCAGGGGCTGTTCCTTATCACTGCAGGGCCTTAGATGTAAATCCTGGTTGAGCTTTGCGTCCATGGGGTTTCCTTTGTTCCAAACCATGCGGTCAGGTATCATAAACTCGAGGCTGGTCTCAGCCCGAGGCCCCAGAACTGGGACTCAAAGCTGACCCAAGGCCTCAACTGTTCATATAATCACACAATCCATAGTTCATATCGGACTGTGGCCCAACAAATATTTCTCATATCTTTTCTCATCATTTGTATTGTGTTGGCCGATCAGGACGGCTGACTTCCTCATTCTGCGCTGGGTGAGGGGATGGACTGGACTTGTGGGTGTATATGTACGTGGAAATGTGTGTATCCGTCTATTATTTTATATTCTATTATATATATATATATATATATATATATATATATATATATATGCACACGCACAAACACACATATATGCTTTGATGCATCTAGAAATATTTGTGTGAGAATGCCCGTAATGAATAAGATTGTACACGGTAAATAATGTATGCTTTTATGTATAGATGAATACAGGGTAAATAGTGTTTATATAGAGGGACATGTAACTGCAATTGGCAATAATCACTCAGGTATCTGCAAATTTATACTCACGTATACCACAATATGTTTACACTGTGTAAAATTGTTAATGTGAATTTGTGTAACTTCTCAATACATCAAGATTTTTGCCATCTAATAACAAGGGTCTATGTGAAAACATGGTATTGAGTTCAAGGGATAAGAGAAGTTTTTTTACTTCCTACTTCTTTTTCAACATGCCAAAACTGCTGCTGCTTAAAAAAAAAAAAGAATCTCTTGCATTCATTGTTCAAGTATGTTCGAGCATGTCTGTTACTTACACTACCATCATGTTCAAAATAAAGACTTTTGAATTGAATTCTACTTCATTTTCTAAATCTGGTTATAACTGAACAGCTCTTACAGCTGTAAGAATCTGCTGCTTTTTTAAAAAACTATTCAAAATGTTTCCCACAATCGAACCACCAGAATTATTTCTTTCAAACTAAATTAACTAAACTACATTGGTGCATTTTAACTGAACTCACAAAATAAATGATATCAGCACTGATCACAAATGTACACTTTTTATCCAGTGTGAATACGTTGATGTCTCGTCAAATGACCTCGCTGGGCAAAAGCAATTCCACACTGATCACACCTGTAAGGCTGTCTGTGTGAATACGTTGGTGTCTCGTTAGAGCACCTTGCGCGGCAAAAGCTGCTCCACACTGATCACACCTGTAAGGCTTGTCTCCAGTGTGAATACGTTGGTGACTCGTCAAATGACCTCGCTGGGCAAAAGCAACTCCACACTGATCACACCTGTAAGGCTTGTCTCCAGTGTGAATACGTTGGTGTCTCGTTAGATCACTTTGATGGGCAAAAGCCGCTCCACACTGATCACACCTGTAAGGCTTGTTTCCAGTGTGAATACGTTGATGTCTCGTTAGAGTACCTGGCTCGGCAAAAGCCGCTCCACACTGATCACACCTGTAGGGCTTGTCTCCAGTGTGAATACGTTGATGTCTCGTCAAATGACATTGCTCGGTAAAAGCCTTTCCACAATGATCGCATCTGTAAGGCTTGTCTCCAGTGTGAATCCGTCGGTGTTTCGTTAGATCACCTTGCTGGGTAAAAGCCTTTCCACACTGATCGCATTTGTAAGGCTTGTCTCCAGTGTGAATACGTTGGTGAGTCGTCAAATGACCTTGCTGGGCAAAAGCCGCCCCACACTGATCACACCTGTAAGGCTTGTTTCCAGTGCGAATACGTTGGTGAGTCGTTAGGTGATGTTTCTGGACAAAAGCCACTCCACACTGATCACACCTGTAAGGCTTGTTTCCAGTGTGAATACGTTGATGTCTCGTTAGAGTACCTTGCTGGGCAAAAGCCGCTCCACACTGATCACACCTGTAGGGCTTGTCTCCAGTATGAATACGTTGATGTCTCGTTAGAGTACCTTGCTCGGTAAAAGCCTTTCCACAATGATCGCATCTGTAAGGCTTGTCTCCAGTGTGAATCCGTCGGTGTTTCGTTAGATCACCTTGCTGGGCAAAAGCTTTTCCACACTGATTGCATCTGTAAGGCTTGTCTCCAGTGTGAATCCGTCGGTGTTTCGTTAGGGCACCTTGCTGGGCAAAAGCCTTTCCACACTGATCACAGCTGTAAGGCTTGTCTCCAGTGTGAATACGTTGGTGATTCTTTAGATGATATTGTCGGGTAAAAGTAGTGAAGACTTGCTCGCAATCATCACAGCAGTGTCTTTTGGGTCTTCCTTTATGATTCTGTAACAGAGAAGATGACTTACTTTTTGGCTGCATTATCAAAAGCCTTTTCAGTTTCAAGTATGGAGCTAGAACAGTGTCATTATTCACAAATGCAAAGGACAAAATTCACATGTGTGTAGGACAAGATATACAAGTGTATTTTTGATGCACACACATATATAACCTGATTTAAAAACGTTTTTTTGTCTGTGAGCTGCGCTGGATTTGCATGTGACTTTTGAGACTCCCCTGACGTGACTCGATTCACAAATGCGTTTTTTTTAACACGGAAGGATCTGCAACCAATCAGATATCTTCCTTTGTTTCAGCCAATCATAAGAGCGCACCCCAAGTGGGGAACGATTTACTCTTAAACCAATCAGATTAAAGGGGCGGATACACCTGCTGTTTGAGCTGCGTTGTGCCGTTGGGCTTAGAAAAGTGATTCAACATTTCGAGTTGATGAAATGAAGATAATCTCCTTGGTCATAGTGTAATTATTTAAACAAGACCAAGAGATTTGGTTACTGTTAAGAGAGAGGTCAGCCGCCCATTTGGAAATCGGAAGAGAGACTATTTATTTTGGACATTAACCTGTAGAGTTTCAATAGTAATTTTGGGGTTTTTAGATTAAGTAACTACTATACTTAGCGGTAGGACTGGGCGATATGGCCTTTTATTAATATCTCAATATTTTTAGGCCATGTCACGATACACAATATATATCTCGATATTTTGTCTTAGCCTTGAATTAACACTTTGATGCATACAATCACACCAGTATGATGATTCTATATGTCTACATTAAAACATTCTTGTTCATACTTCATTAATATATGCTCATTTTAAACTTTCATGCAAAAAGGGGGAAATCACAACTTGGTCAAACGCACGTGACTGACGTATGTAAGTAGGTGCGCTTGTTTTATGTCTCTGAGGAGGAGAGACGAGACGAGACGAGAAAGAGTGAGAAAAGCCTGCAATTTAATGCCCTGCTAAAAGCAAATGCGTGATAATGTATACTCGAATATTCACGATAGTCATTTTGTACATTGCACAGAGTAGAAGCCACGATACATCGAGTATATTCGATATATTGCCCAGATCCAGTTGGTTGAGTTTTTTTTTTTTTTTTTTATTATGGACTTAAGTTGTTGGTATTCTAAAAATGTGTTAGTGCTAATTCCATATTGAACAGTGAGTGTGTTAAATGGTACAAAATGTCCACTTACGATTATATGTTGTAGATACTTTATTCCTTGGTCTCTCCATTGAGTAAAGTTGACCATCATTTTATCATTTTTCAGAATGTCTTGGTTGTTCCAGATGGTTGTGCGATCACATGGAAAAAGTGAGACTTTGGCTATTTTAAAAGGAAGTCCCACCAGGCTGTCAGAGATTAGCTAATATTAATGCTTTTAAAGCATTTATGATGTTTAATATTTTGACTGATAAATGGTAAATCTGAGATTTCCAAATCATTGCAAAAACTTGTTCTGAATCCAGCCATTGACTATCTAGTGAGTGATTTTTGCACCATTTTAAGATATACTGTAACTTATTAACTAAGAAATATTACTGGACGTTGGGTAAGTCTAAGCCTCCACAGTCTTTGGATTTTTGTAATGTCTTTAAGCTAATACGTGGTGTTTTATTTTTCCACAGGAATGTTGACACGTATGGATCCAGTGACTTAAACCAAGAACGAAGGGGGTTTGAACGGTATCATTGTAAAAATATATTTATTTTTGGTAAAACCATCATTTCGATGGTGACAATTCTCAATCAGTCCATCAGTGAAATGGGAAGAGAGTTCCATCGGGTAAGATCATCCTCTATTTTTCTTAAGAGCTGAACATAATAGTTTTATTAACTCTAACAGTCTAGGGGAGATGTTTATGCCTAGATATATAATGTTTCCTGATAGCAGCTGCTAAGCGCTCAATAAATAGTGAGGGAGAAAAAGGACAATCCTGTCTGGTACCTCTTTGCAAGTTAAAGCTTGTTGAAATTTGATCATGTTTGTCATTACACATGCCTTGGGAGAGCTATATAATATCTTTATCCAGATGATAAAAGATTTGCCAAATCCAAATTTGTGTAAAGTTGCCAACAGGGGTGATAGTAAAAAAAAAATCCTGAGCCTGAACGTTTTTTCCCTGGGAGGTAAGCGAGCCCCTAAGCCAAGATATATGCCCCGATCAACACAATTGTCATTTTTTGTCCTCTTAAAGTGTAAGTCTGGTGTGAATTGACCCATGGTCCTGTTGTTCAAGCTCACCACATGCAGCCCATAGAAAACAGAATGAGACAATTGAACAACATAGGCCAGGAGTGTGATTCCCTGGAACAACATTTTGATAAATAGTTCATTAAATTGAATATTCTGATGACTTTTGTAGATTTTCCAGACATGAGATGAACAAACCCAATACAAGCCTATATTACAGTAGCATCTTAATTGTGGAGAGCATCAGAGCTCTTGGGACCCTGGGCCTGGTAGGCCTGTTCAGTAATCCATCCCTGCATGCATATTGCTTGTATAGCACACTGATACTACGGATACTACAGCCATACTAAAAAAGGGCAATGGGTGACAATTATAATACTCAAAAGTAAACTAGAAATTGAATGAATCAATGAATATTAGATTTGTTTACAGTATTGATTAGGAGCCAAACCATTGACAAAAGGGCATGAGCAAGGAGACATTACATTTTCTGAAAAATATGCACCATTTATTCTAAATATTTTTTGAAACAGCTACAGTGCAACAAACAAGTGAAATTAAGAGAAAAATAAGTCGCAAGCATTTAAAGTGCAATGTGAACAATGAGAAATAAATAAAATAAAATGAAAAAATAAAAAATAAGCAAATACTGTTTACTACACAAAACCTTACACAACACTCAACATTTGTTCATTCAAAATAAGTTGCTATTAAACTGTAAGTTCAGTATAAATTGACCCATAGCCCCTATTTATTGTCCTCTTAAAGTGTAAGTCTGGTGTAAATTGACCTATGGTTTTGTTGTATAAGCTCACCACATGCAGCCCACACACAAAAAATAATGAGACAATTTGGGACAACATAGGCCAAGTTATGTACAGGCTGCACGCACGCACGCACGCACGCACGCACGCACGCACGCACGCACGCACGCACGCACGCACGCACGCACGCACGCACGCACGCACGCACCATTTTAAGATGTACTGTAAATTATTAACTAAGAAATAATACTGGAAGTTGGGTAAGTCTAAGCCTCCACAGTCTTTGGATTTTTGTAATGTCTTTAAGCTAATACGTGGAGTTTTATATTTCCACAGGAATTTTGAAACGTATGAATCCAGTGACTTAAACCAAGAAGGAAGGGGGTTTGGATGGTATCATCGAAAAAAGATATTTATTTTTGGTAAAACCATCATTTCGATGGTGACAATTCTCCCCATCAGTGAAATGGAAAGAGAGTTCTATCGGGTAAGATCATCCTCTATTTTTCTTAAGAGCTGAACATAATTTAGTTTTATTAACTCTAACAGTCGAGGGGAGATGTTTATGCCTAGATATCTAATGTTTCCTGATTGTAATTTAGTTGGCTGTATTCTGGAAATTGCAGTTGATGCACAAAACTGTGGATTTGGACCAGTTGATAAAGTAGTCAGACAGAGATGAAAATCCATCAATAAGCGCAATTGTCTGTGATAGTGAGGTTTGTGAGTTCTGGAGGAAGAGTAGTACATCATCAGCATAAAGACTTATTTTGTGATATAATGTTTTGCATTGTATGCCTTTAATATTTTGGTTTTGCCTAATAGCAGCTGCTAAGGGCTCAATAAATAGTGAGGGAGAAAGAGGACAATCCTGCCTGGTACCTCTTTGCAAGTTAAAGCTTGTTGAAATTTGATCGTTTGTCCTTACACATGCCTTGGAAGAGCTATATAATATCTTTATCCAAGTGGGAGTCCGAGGCGTTCCCAGGCCAGCTGAGAGACATAGTCTCTCCAGCGTGTCCTGGGTCTCCTCCCGGAGGGACATGCCTGGAACACCTCCCTAGTAGTGCTGGGCGGTATGACCAAAAATGTATATCACGGTATTTTTTTTCATGCAAAACTGGGTGTTAACCACATTTTCTAATGATTTGGAAAGGAATTCAACTCTTCTTCTGGCTCTCAGCGAAGGCGGTCGCATTTTCTGCTCCCTCCTGCCCTTATCTGCCCTGCTGCTTTTTGTCCTGTCTTGTCTTCAGAGTCTCTCCTTTTCACTCCTCTGAAACTCTACAATCATGGAATTGATTAACTGGACCCTCAGTACCATTGACCAAATTTTTGCAACAAGAAGCCAGGGGGTAAGGGAGCCCTCCTGCCCCGACGGAACATTTTTTGCTGGCTATACGATGGACTCCTATAAGAACTGGCGCCCTTTGTGCCTCAAAATTTTATCTGTTGAGGATGTTGAGAACGCCTTCATAATTGGATTTATGATAGCAGGATTTCTCCTAATTGGAGTGGGGATCTTCCTGGCCTATCGACAATCGCGGAAGGCTGCGGGGGCCGTTCTGGCCCTCTCTGAGCTGCCCGAAGCTGCTGAAGGATTGAGCACGGGACTCAGCACTCAGACTGTAACGCTGGGAGAGCAGGGCCGCAAGCTGGATGCGATTCTTGAACAGAATCGTAGGCTAGCAGGGGTCTTTGAGCTCTATAACAAGATGGAGAAAACCTTGGAGAAGCTGGGCACCCGGCTTGGCGGGGACTGATCATAAATTCGTCTGAGCGGAGTTATTGATTGATTGAGGATCCAGAAGAAAAAGCAGACGGAAAATTACCGAGCTGCCTGCAAATTGTTGATTAGTTTTTGGCCTTGAAGGAGCGGCTGGCAAGCCTCTCCGCTATAATCTCCCGGGAGGAATGTAAACATGACGCTCTGCACCCAACCTAACCCTCCCCCTTCCCAAAACATCTGAGGATCCTGACTCCCAGAACTGTACCGCTGTTCGCTAACATCAAGGACGCTTGGCTACTCTCGGGGAGAAAGGTCGTCGGTCTTACCGCGTTACAGACTCTCACATACACACTGACACACACACACCTCCCTCTCCCCATCCAACCGCCTTCCTGGCTCCCTCTCTTATCAGCCCCTCCCGACAAGGACGTCCGGGTTTGAGCGCCAGCTACCCGGCCCTCACTTGGATGAACTGTGCACCCCCCCCCCCCCCCCGACTTGCCCACCCCCAATCACCCACATGCAAGTCCTGTGACGTCTGTGCTTCGTGTCTGCGAGGTGTTTTTTTGCAACTTGATATTGTGTATTGTATGATATTCAGTATCCGAAGTCAATAACAGTTTTCTAAACAGACTCAATAAAGCTGATTCTGATTCTGAATTGCTGCAGTAAATTGGCTTAGAATGGCCTATTTTACTGTCATGAGGAGGAAATATTGTAGAAAAACATTAATGTCCACACTAGTATATACAGGTTTGCATGGCCTCACAACATTTTTTTCCTCAATATTGCGATTGCGATTTAATACGCGATTATTTTTTTCAAGGTTCTGTTCTCATGTATTTTTCAACTACACAAGCAATAAATCAGTCTGTTTCAAGTAGATTTTCCCTTGAAATAAGTAGAAAAATCTGCCAGTGGAACAAGATTTTTTTGCTTGTAATAAGAAGATAAATCTTGTTCCACTGGCAGATTTTCCTACATATTTCAAGTGAAAATTTTCTTGAAACATGTGAAAATTGTCAAATGAGTTATTTTTCTGGTGATGACTAAATGTTGAAATAGCAGTAAAACCACATTCATTGATGAAATGACATAAGGGATGGAAAGGGGGGGTGGCAGTTTTACAAGGGGGATGATTTTGACCGTATTTATTTCGGGGGGATGATTTTGACCGTTTTTATTTCAGGGGGGGATGCCATCACATCACCCTTCATCCCCCCTCAACTCGAGTACTGCTCAGAGGGAACTCAGAACTTCTTCATAAATAACTCAAAAATCACAGAGAAAAAAAAAACACCAGCAAACTAACAAACAAACCAATAAAGCTCTCAGAGTTAACAAAACGAACCAGCAATGAACAACTCGCAGCTGTTTAACTTCTCCTCCTGATGAGCTGACGAGCTGCAGGTGTGGTTTAAGGCTGAATTATGGTTCCGCGTTACTCCAACGCAGGCCCTACGCCATAGGTTACGCGACCTGCAGCGTAACCTACGGCGAAAGCTCTGCGTCGATTTAACGCAGAACCATAAATCAGGCTTCACAGCGCGACTCACTGTGCGCCCGGCTCGTGCTCCTCGCCGACTCCGCGCTCATATATTTAATAAATTTATAAAGCCCATATATTTATAAAGCCTCACTTGGCCGAGCCCTAACACTGAGGCCATGGTAGATTTAGGTTACACGCGGACACGCGGCACTGTTGACTTTTCCCTGCCGGCTCTGCTCACTCGCAACGTGACCAGATCACGTGACTGGTCAAATCGCAGCCTTTGCAGTTAGAAAATCTCGTTTCGGAACAAGTTCCCCTGTGTCATGTTCTGGAACAGTTGTGGGAATTTCGTTTTCAGCCATCTTCACCCACATGTGTCCGCTGTAAACAATGCAACTGCTAAACAGTCCCCTCACAAACAGTGTCCAGCGGCGCTACGTTCCGCCGCGCGGCGTTCCCAACGTTGTGTACGCTACTCACCGGTATATGAAAAATTCATATCATAAGAAAAATAAACACCGGTATTCGGTATGAACCGGTATACCGCCCAGCACTACTCCCTAGGGAGGCGTCCAGGAGGATCCGGTACAGATGCCCAAGCCACCTCAGCTGACTCCTCTCAATGTGAAAGAGCAGCAGCTCGACTCCGAGCTCCTCCCGGGTGACCGAACTCCTCACCCTATCTCTAAGGGAGCGTCCAGCCGCCCTGCGGAGGAAACTCACCTCGGCCGCTTGTATCCGCGATATTGTCCTTTCGGTCACTACCCAAAGTTCATGATCATAGGTGATGGTAGGTGCGTAGATTGACCGGTAAATCGAGAGCGCTTTTCAACTCAGTTCCTTCTTCACCACGACGGTCCGGTACACAGACCGCATAACTGCAGACTAGGGCTGTAACTAACAATTATTTTAATAATCGATTAATCTGTCAATTATTTTTTTGATTAATCGATGAATCAGATAAAAACTAAACAAAAAAGCATTAAATTCCAACCATTCGAAAACAGAACTGGCAGTGCAAATTCACAGTGCAGATAATCTTCAGAAGGTTCACAAACAGATTGCTCCTTGAACATCCCTGAGCTTTTAAAGGATTGATTAAAAAAAAAAAACTAAATTGACTAACACAGAAAACATACACATGTATGCTTTACATCTGCCAAATATATAAAAATAAAGTGCACAAAAGAGGTATACTTTGTTTAAAAAGGGACCTGAGCTGTCAGAACAATAAATAAATTATAAAAAATAAAGAAAAATACAAATCAGAAACAGGATTTGTTTGAACATTACAATTTGTTCTCTCACTGCCTTCACTCAAAAAACTAAGGATCTTACCAAGACGTTTTCTTATTTCTAACCTAAAAATGCCATTACACCTGATAACACACATAACTTAAAAGGTTAGGTGTTTTTCCCCACGTGTTTCAATTGAACTTTCATTTGTGTCAAGCAAATTTTAAGTTCTAGTTAAGTTTTAAGTTAAAATCTTTATAAGATTTTGAGTTTTGGCAGTGTTCAAAATAAAATGATGTATTGGAGCACATCAGACACCCGTGCTGCTTGTTTTATCCATGAATGACTACAGAGCTAAAATTGAAAACTACCCAATTAGCTTTATTACGTTTTTGTTTTTCTGACATTTTCTGCCTTTTCTTTTAGTTAAAACTGTAGCGGGAACAGATGTTTAGAGCAGGGGTCGGCAAGTAAGTTTGGCCTCGGGCCAAATTTTTTCGGAGCAACTGAATGGTGGGCCAGAACATCAATCAGGCGAAGCATGTTTTTTTTTCTACTAAACAAAACTTTTTTCCCCTTATCTATAGGCTACTAGTATTATTATACCATTATATATTGTACAAAAAAGTAATTTAAGAAAGTCATTAGTTTAAATAAAGTAACTTGAATTTGCTACAGACTGTTATTAGTGTGTTATTACTGCTTTAGCTACTCTGTGGCTGCGTTATGAAACCGCTTATAAGTAACTTGGTGATAATATTATTTTCTGCCAAGCTACTAACAAATGCAGTCCTTTAAAATACACAGAACAACATTAAACACATGAAAAACCCATGATATGAACAGTAGCACAGTAGTCAGTACTGCACATGGAGCAGCAGCTCTCTGTGTCTCCTGAAGCCAGTGAGAGGATATGCAAATGAGGCGGATTTTCCAACGTATTTTTAGACATATAATGGACGTTTTACCATTTAAAAGACCAACAGCAAAACTCAAGGTAAGTTATCAGTTGTATTTTTCACAGTTTAAACCACAACAAATCACTTGACACATACGTCTTACCATTTCAACAGCTTCAGGAGTTCCCCGGGAGTCTGTGCCTCCTGAATATTTGTGTGCACCTCTAATTAAGGCCCCCTATGCTACAGGTGACAGGGAACTATACAGAATTGTGTGCGTCCGGAATCAAGAAGATTCTACTTTTATTTTATTTTATTTTATTTTATCTTTTCTAAATAAAGGCTTTGAATTCTCTATGAAATTGTCATTTTTGTGATAGTAAATAATAAAAAAAAAAAAAAAAAAAAAAAAAAAAAAGAAAAGATTTTTAAATCAGATTTTCAATGTCATCTGGCGGGCCAGATATTATTGTAGACGGGCCAATTTTGGCCCGCGGGCCGCCAGTTGCCGACCACTGGTTTAGAGGAACCTATGCATGTACCGGGTTAGAGCGGGAACATATAGGAGAACGGAACGGACCACAAGAATATAGCGTGGATTAAAAATAAAAGTTAAGCACTGAGCTACATGTGTCTCCCGTCTGGGCCATTGCAGACTCATTGCCTGAGCACGGCATGTTACTAGAACCAAACAAATCCGCGCCCTCTTTCTTCTTTTTATGTGCGCGGCGTCAGCGCGCTGTGCCCCATTAAATGTAGTCCGGGCGAAATACATTAACATCAGTGTAGGAGCAGGGATGTATTGTCTCACCATATAGTGGGTGGAGGTGTGTCTGTGTGTGGGTGTGTCTGTGGAGGCGTGTCTGTGTGTGGGTGTGTCACTGGGGCAGAGTGGGTGACTGATTAAGATCACCTGCACCTGCAGTGGATGAGGTTTTGTTTGTCAGAGAGAGGAGCTGATAATTTCTGTTGACCGCAATATAGGCTACGCAATATAGGCTACGCAATATAGGCTACGCAATATAGGCTACGCAATATAGGATACAAAATATACGAAATATAAGCATTGTAATATAGTAGAACATCCATTGAATGCAATCCACCATCAGACATTTGAAAGTGAAAAGGTTTAACTGGAGACCAACAAATAAATAACCAAAGAATGCATCTGTTTCATGTCGGTTTCTTGGATTCAGCGTGTCGGACAGATCTCAGCCAGTACTCTCTCAGCGACTAATTGTTTTGAAAGATAGTCGCCTTACATTGTCAACAGAAAATCGGCCACGGATTTCCACGCCTGGAGCCTTTCAGTTTCTTCTGATGCCACACTGGATAAGTCCACTCAAAAGTCTGAGCACGCAGCCACATTGGAGTCACTCGTGAGTAAAAAAAAAAAAAACTGAATGAACGGATGGATCGCAACGCAGCAAAACACGGTATGTGTAACCAATGCAGTTTTATCATGCTGTGAGCTGGTTCTTGTTTGGACGCAGTTTGAAACTCGCGCTGCAATATTGGATGGATATGGATGCTGTGATTCCTCATTGATGCTGCTGACCGTCTCTCACGTGTTGCATTTCTGCGGAGTGAACATGGATTGTTGTGGACATTAAAGTGGCGAAGAAGGAAGTGGATAATTGACGCGTTTCAGTGATGTTCAACTGTCATGTGGAGACAATAGTGGATTGCTTGGTCTATGGAAATGAAAATGGTGGAAAAAGTGGATGATTGACAAATTTCTATTCATGTGGATGCAATATTGGATTGCTCTGTTTTGGATAAAAAGTTTCCATTTCAATATTTTGATTGTTGAAGATCATAGAGGAAGCTCGCTGAAGTTTCACTGCATTGCTGCTGCTGCTGGTTGATGCCAATATGAGTGGATCAAATGTTAGTTCTGCTGTAAGAGGTGCTGTTGATGCTGAAAATGGAAAAAGGACTGTCAAGCTCACTGAAAAGGCCCTGGCGGGTAAAATTGAAAAGCTTCAGAAGGAACGCAAAACCAGACTGCACAAAATGAAGGGTGTTATCAATGCTTTGAAACAGCTCATGGAAGATGAAGATAATGTCACACAGGTGCAAATTCAGCTGGGTGTTATGAGGCCTCTACATCAGCATGTAACATCATTGCATTCAGACCTGATGGACTTAATACCTCTGGATGAGCAGATAAGACAAAATGAGTGGTTTGCAAGCATCAGCAACTACAACAATGGCTTTATTGAGGATGTGGAACACTGGCTCTCTGAAAATGACACTTTGGTCTCAAGACAGAGGATCAATGAGGAAATGGATGGACCTCCAAACCAGGAAGTGGATGAGCCACTACTCAATAGGAAGGAGTGGGAAAAACTTCCAATCATTGATGTAAATGAGCCTCATGAAGAAATGCTCTCGGATCAAGCTGCCGTACTTGGAATAAGACATGATGAAATCAAGCCAAGCGACAGCATTTCAAATATTGGCAAGCAGCATGGTTCGAAATCTACAACAAGCAGTACTCGGACTTCAAGCACTTCTACTAGCGCTGCACGTGTTAAAGCTGAAGCTGACATGGCTGCTCTTCTTGCTCGTCAAAGATTGCTTCAGGACAAGCATGACCTGGAGAAGATGGAGGAGGAGCTTAGAAAAAGGAAGGAGCGATTGAATCTTGAAATGGAGATAGCTGCATCAAAGGCTAAAGTGGATGTCCTGAGAGCTTCAGGAAGCAGTGTGAGAGGCAGCATATGTCGCAAATCTGATGTTGTGCAAACCTATACTGATAAAACAGATGTAGGTGCCCATGCTGCTCTTAACGTTCATGCTGATTCATTTGTGCCTTCTGCTTCAACACAGAAAAACCCAACCTCAGCCATTGCTCTCCATTCTCATTTAACTAAACCTGATGAACCTCAAATATGCCAGCAGACATCAACCAAGTTCAAAATGGCTTATAGTGCTGCACCTGACATTTCCACATCTCAGTCTGGAGGCTCACACCTTCCTGCTAGTGCTGATAACAACATGGTGTCCATAATGGCACGGCAAAATGACATAACTGCTATGCTGGTCCAACAACAGAGGCTTTCATCTTTGCCAAACAGAGAGATTCAAGTGTTTGATGGAGATCCTCTAATGTTCAACACCTTCATGAGATCCTTTGAACAAAATATTGAGCAAAAGACAAGTGATGCAAGTGACTGCCTCTACTTCCTGGTGCAATACACCAGAGGGCAGGCACGAGAGCTTGTTAGAAGCTGCCAACAAATGCCTGCAGATAGAGGCTACATCAAGGCAAAAGCCTTGCTGGGACAGCATTTTGGAAATGAGCTGAAGATCTCTTCAGCTGATCTGGACAAAGCACTCTCATGGCCAATAATCAAAGCTGAGGACATAAAGGCATTCCAAGCTTATGGACTCTTTCTGAGAGGATGCTGCAATGCCATGGATGAAATACAGTACATGTCAGAACTCAACATGCCTGCAAATATGCTAAAAATAATAATGAAGTTGCCATACAAACTAAGAGACAACTGGAGGACGGCAGCGTGTGATATTCAAGAAAGACAACATCGCAGAGCCACATTTCCCGACATTGTGGATTTCATTGAACGTCACGTAAAAATTGCAGCTGATCCTATATTTGGAAACATACAAGATGTCACAAGAACAGTACAAAGCAAAGGCAGCAGCAAAGAAAAGTTTCAGCGTAACATACGTGAGAAAGGAAGTAGTTTTGCAACTACAGCCACTTCTGTGGATGGAAAGGCCCATAAAAGGAATGAAGGAGGCTCACTGCACAAAAGGGCTTGTCTCTACTGCAAGGGTGAACACACACTGGAGTTGTGCTCTCTATTGGGAAAGGGAGTGCATAATGACAAACTCGCCTTCCTCAAAGACCATGGGATTTGCTTCGGCTGCTTGTGCACAGGGCACATGTCGAAGGACTGTAGGAGGCGGTTGTCATGCAAAGTATGTGGGGCCAGGCATCCTAGCCTGCTTCATATTCACCCAAAAGGCAAAGAAGAAGAGAAGAGTCAAGCCATTACAGCTAATAAGAACACAGCAGTTGGCAGTGCTGTGGTGGAAGTGCAAACTAGTGGCCTCACCGGGGCCGGCAAGCCGGACTGTAAACTCTCCATCGTTCCAGTCAAGGTTAAGTCAAAGAGGGGTCACAAAATTGTCCAGACTTATGCCTTTTTGGACCAAGGTAGTTCAGCATCGTTTTGTACGACAAGTCTGTTGGATAGGCTGAACATCACAGGAAGAGCAACAAAGATTCTCCTACGCACTATGGGCCAGGAAAAAGTGGTGGCAAGCTGTCTTGTATCTGACTTGGAGGTAGCTGGCCTAGAGAGTGGCCTCTACTGCGATTTGGCAGATGTTTTCACACAGAAGAGGATGCCTGTCAGCAGGAGCAACATACCTCAACAACAGGATCTGTTGAAATGGCCATATTTGCATGGCGTAAATCTTCCTGAAATTGAATCAGATGTTGAGATTTTGATCGGCTTGAATGCTCCAAGAGCTCTGGAACCCATAAAAGTGATTCCAAGTGAAGATGGGGGACCATATGCAATTCAGACCATATTGGGCTGGACTGTTAACGGACCATTGTGTGTTGGTGGAGCAGGCTGCGGTCAATCTAGCGTCACTGCTAATCGTATCTCAGCTGTGAAATTGGATGAGCTGTGGAAGCAACAGTTTCAAATGGACTTCCCCGAATGCAGCCAGGAAGAACAACTGGGTCCTTCAAGGGAAGATTGTCAGTTCATGGAAATGGTGCAAAGCTCAGTCAAGATGGTAGATGGCCATTACACCATTGCTTTACCTTTAAGAAACAGGGACGTGTGCATGCCTGACAATCGCAAGGTAGCTGAGCAGCGTGCCCTGATGCTGAAGAGGAGGTTCCAGAAAGATGACACATTTCATGCAGACTACGTTGCCTTCATGCGTAATGTCATTGCTTGTGGGTATGCTGAAAGGGTGCCTGCTGAGGATCTGGTATACAGTCAGGGAAAGGTTTGGTACATT
The DNA here is from genome assembly GCF_033807715.1 of Cololabis saira. Taxonomy (NCBI): domain Eukaryota; kingdom Metazoa; phylum Chordata; class Actinopteri; order Beloniformes; family Belonidae; genus Cololabis; species Cololabis saira. The sequence continues at coordinate 40,633,226 of NC_084601.1, forward strand.
CCGCACCACGGTGTATACCATCCAAAGAAGAAGAAGATCAGAGTGGTGTTCGACTGTGCAGCATCTTTCCGAGGGAAATCATTGAACACAGAGTTGTTGCAAGGACCTGATCTCACCAGCTCATTGATCGGGGTTATAACCAGGTTCAGGAAGGAGCCTGTTGTTTTGATGGCAGACATTGAGGCCATGTACCATCAGGTGCATGTGCCATCGGAAGATTCCAACCTGCTAAGGTTCCTCTGGTGGCCTGGTGGGGACATTTCTCAACCCATGGAAGAATACAGGATGCTAGTCCATCTCTTTGGAGCAACTTCATCTCCAAGTTGCGCTAACTTTGCTCTTCGGAAGTGTGCAGAGGATCACAGAGATTCCTTCAGTCAGCAGGTGGTGGATACCATTATGCATAGCTTCTATGTTGACGACTGTCTCGCTTCAGTGCCCTCTGAGTCTCAGGCTGTAGCTCTCTATCGTGACCTTCGAGCCATTTGTCTCAGAGGCGGCTTTCAGCTCAAGAAATGGATAAGCAACAGTCGGAATGTGCTCGCTGCTATACCTGAAGAAGAGAGAGCAAAAGAAGTGAAAGAGCTGGACTTGGACTATGACACACTCCCTGTCGAACGAGTGTTGGGCGTGCAATGGTGTGTGGAATCCGATGCATTTAAGTTCAAGATCATGATTCAGGATAGACCTTTAACTCGTAGAGGGATTCTGTCTATGGTCAGTTCAGTCTACGACCCACTTGGAGTGCTGGTGCCAGTGGTGTTAAAGGCTAAGTTGATCTTGCAAGAGCTGTGCAGGAAAGGCCTTGGGTGGGACGACGTCATACCTGAACCCACTGCAACAGAATGGATGAAGTGGGTGCAGGATCTCCACCTACTGGAGGACTTCAAGGTCTGCAGATGTTTTAAGCCTGTGAACTTTGGGGCTGTGACTTCTGCTCAATTGCACCATTTTGCAGATGCAAGTGAGGTGGGTTACGGGACAGTCACGTACCTGCTGATGCAAAACAACAGCGCACAGTCTTGCAGTGTCCTTATCATGGGAAAGGCAAGGGTGGCTCCCTTGAAGCCGATTACCATCCCCAGACTGGAACTCACGGCAGCAGTGGTTGCAGCACGCATGGATAGAGTGTGGAGAAAGGAGTTGCAGATGCCACTGCTAGACTCTGTCTTCTGGACGGACAGTACCTCAGTGCTGAAGTATATCAACAACGAGACCTCCAGATTTCGAGTATTTGTCTCTAACAGAGTCTCTGAGATCCGTAAAACATCTTGTGCAGCTCAGTGGAGGTATGTGAGCACCTCATGCAACCCTGCTGACCTTGCTTCCAGAGGACTTGGAGTGGAGTCATTCCTCAAAGATACAAAGTGGATATCTGGCCCACCATTTCTTCTGCTGCCGGAGGAGCAGTGGCCTGCAATTCCAGACAGTATGGAAGAGCTTTCAGGACAAGCAGATCCTGAAGTCAAAACAATCACCTTAGCAAACGCAACCTGGGCTGAGAAAGAGAGTGACTCATTGTCTCAGTTTGCTGATTGTGTCTCGTCATGGAACCATCTGAAAAGGGTGGTGGGTTGGGTTGTACGATTCAAGAACCTACTCCTAGGTCTTTCAAGAAAAAGAAAAGAATGTAACGCAGCACTGGCACACACAAGGCATGATGACAACAAGCACAAAGATATTTTGAAGAAAGAGCTGCAGAGTGTCAAGCACTCATTCCACATTTTTCTTACTGTGGAGGAACTGAAGGAGGCTGAGTTGAAGATCATTGGGTTCTATCAGAGAAAAAGATTCCCAGAGGAATTTTCCAGGCTCCAAAAGGGACAGAGTGTTAAACGTACAAGCCACATATACAAGTTGAATCCAGTGTTTGATGATGGTGTCTTGAGGGTTGGTGGACGGCTCAGTAGGGCAGCCATGCCTGAAGAATCGAAGCATCCAGTCATATTGACCAAAGATTTGCACATCTCTGACATCATTCTAAGACATGTCCACCAGGAAGTCGGCCACTGTGGTAGAACCCACATGCTGGCAAGACTACGCCAAAAGTATTGGATTACTGGGGCCGGCGTGGCTATAAGAAAGATCTTGGCGAAATGTGTTGTGTGCCGACGGATACAAGGACGTCCGGCCAGCCAACAAATGTCAGATTTGCCACTCAACAGAGTACGTCCAGATGAACCACCATTCACTTCAGTGGGAGTAGATTGTTTTGGTCCATTTGATGTAAGACGTGGACGATCTCAAGTGAAAAGATATGGAGTTATATTCACCTGTCTAGCTTTGAGAGCTGTCCATATTGAAGTAGCAGCATCAATGGATACGGATTCTTTCATCAACGCCTTACGTCGGTTTATAGCAAGACGGGGCCAAGTCAAAGAACTCTGTTCAGACAATGGTACGAACTTCGTGGGCGCTGACCGAGAGTTGAAGAGACATATTGACCAATGGAATCAGTCTCAGATTCATGAAGAACTCCTACAGAGAGGGATTAAGTGGACCTTCAATCCTCCAACTGGTTCCCACTATGGAGGAGCTTGGGAGAGACTAATTCGCTCTGTCAGAAAGGTCCTCAACTCTATTTTGAGAGTACAAAGGCTTGACGACGAAGGTCTCCACACGGTGCTGTGTGAGGTAGAAGCTATTCTCAATAGCAGACCCATAACGAAGGCCTCCTTGGACCCTAATGACCTTGAGGCTCTGAGTCCTAACCATCTTCTGCTCCTCAAAGGTCAACCATCTTTACCACCTGGTGTATTTGTAAAGGACGATGTCTACGCTGTCCGAAGATGGAAGCAAGTGCAATACATGTCCAATTTGTTTTGGAAAAGATGGACGAAAGAATACCTGCCACAGCTTCAGGAACGTCAAAAGTGGAACAAAGTCAAGCGAAACTTTATTCCTGATGACATCGTACTCATTGTTGATGACTCTGCACCCCGTAACTCGTGGATCATGGGGAGAGTTGTTGAGGCGGTACAAGACAAAAGAGGACTTGTATGACAAGTCAAGATCAAGACCAAGACAAGCTGTCTCGATAGGCCTGTCACAAAGGTTTGTCTTCTTCAGGAAGCTGGGTAGTCCTGAAGGATTTCTCATAGACTTCGTGTGTTTTTCTTCCTGATGGATTACTTTTTGATTTTTGCTTTTTCTGGAGATGACTTTATTTTTCACGGACTTTGCGTGTTTTTTCTTCCTGATGGATTACTTTTTGACTTTTGCTTGTTCCGGAGATGACTAATGTCTGGCCAGGAGACATCAGAAGGTCATGGAAAGTCGGACATTAAAGTCAGACTGGACTTTGAACTGTACAGATTTAAAAAAAAAAAAAAAACACTGATCATTTGTATGTATCCTACATGAATTGTTTTGTGCTGTAATTATTCTGTTATAATAATTAGGGGCCGGAATGTAGGAGCAGGGATGTATTGTCTCACCATATAGTGGGTGGAGGTGTGTCTGTGTGTGGGTGTGTCTGTGGAGGCGTGTCTGTGTGTGGGTGTGTCACTGGGGCAGAGTGGGTGACTGATTAAGATCACCTGCACCTGCAGTGGATGAGGTTTTGTTTGTCAGAGAGAGGAGCTGATAATTTCTGTTGACCGCAATATAGGCTACGCAATATAGGCTACGCAATATAGGCTACGCAATATAGGCTACGCAATATAGGATACAAAATATACGAAATATAAGCATTGTAATATAGTAGAACATCCATTGAATGCAATCCACCATCAGACATTTGAAAGTGAAAAGGTTTAACTGGAGACCAACAAATAAATAACCAAAGAATGCATCTGTTTCATGTCGGTTTCTTGGATTCAGCGTGTCGGACAGATCTCAGCCAGTACTCTCTCAGCGACTAATTGTTTTGAAAGATAGTCGCCTTACAATCAGCTCCGCGACTTAAGGCTGATTTATGGTTCCGTGTTACACCAACGCAGAGCCTACGGCGTAGGGTACGCAGCGGTTGAGTCGCCGCATACCCATGAACCCCATGAACCCTCGAGCACCCTGCGGGGGGTGTAGAGCTGGTCCAGTGTTCCACGACCGGGACGAAAACCGCATTGTTCCTCCTGAATCCAAGGTTCAACTATCAGACGTATTCTCCTCTCCAGTACGCTGGAGTAGACTTTCCCGGGGAGGCTGAGAAGTGTGATCCCCCTATAGTTGGAGCACAGTCTCTAGTCCCCCTTTTTAAAAAGAAGGACCACCACTCCGGTTTGCCACTCCAGCGGTACTGTCCCCTTCCTCCATGCAATGTGGCAGAGGCGTGTCAACTATAGAGGCCTGTCAGTATTTTCGGCAAAGGAAACGGCGCCAGCGACATCCGTCGTCACTTGTGTCCAGCTGGTATCAGACCGGGAACAGCGCCACTCGCGGCCACAGCCAGAACTGCAGGTCGCGTACGCGTTCACTGTCTTTTTGAGAACGTGCACGTCCACGCGCCAAATGAACGCAGGATACGCGTGACGACAACGACGCGTACGCGTTCTGAACTGCAAGTAGAACTGAGCCCTAACTGATGACGGTTGGATTCTTCCTGATGTTGGTCCTCAAAGGCCTTCAAAAAAGCAGCTCAGCGTGAAGTCAAGACACTAAACTGTGGTGTTTGTTTCAAGATAACGGAGCCTGGAAGCAGGTTTATCTTCCTCTTCCTCAGCTTGGAGTCGTTGAGCTCCTCCTTGACGGTAATCTCCTGCTTGGGCGGCAGAAGTTCCAGCTCCCTCTCCTTGGCTTCTCTCAGCAGCTGCTCGGCGGTGATCTGCACCTCGGCAGGAGCTTCGTTCTTCACCTGAAACACCACAAACACTCTGAAATATCTCTGCAGGAGCTTTGTTCTTCACCTGAAACACCACAAACACCCTGAAATATCTCTGCAGGAGCTTCGTTCTTCACCTGAAACACCACAAACACCCTGAAATATCTCTGCAGGAGCTTCGTTCTTCACCTGAAACACCACAAACACCCTGAAATATCTCTGCAGGAGCTTTGTTCTTCACCTGAAACACCACAAACACCCTGAAATATCTCTGCAGGAGCTTTGTTCTTCACCTGAAACACCACAAACACCCTGAAATATCTCTGCAGGAGCTTTGTTCTTCACCTGAAACACCACAAACACCCTGAAATCTTTCTCCACCCACTTTTATGCTCCCTGTGTCTTTTCAGGATCCAAAGAATTGAAAGGACAATCAGGATCTTGTGTTTCATGCCGTCATCCTGAGTCAAAAAAAGCAGTAGTGCCAAGTAATGTAGCAAAAACAAAGCTGGAGTTATGATGGGAGACATTCCTTGGTTTGAGGATTTGAAACACTTAGGGCCTGACACAGGTTAAACATCATGACCGAATCCGCTCCGACCCGCTGTGTCAGGTACGGTGCGCGTCGCCGCGTAGCCTAAGCCGTCGGTTCTGCGTTGGTGTGACGCGGAACCATAAATCAGCCTTTAGTGTGCGCTCTGTGCGCTGTTCTGAACACTTCTCTTCTTTCGGCCATATGATGGTCTCGTCTGTCACACATTTACTGTCAGTGTTTGCTATATAATATATAATATTTGCAATATACTGTGGACATCTGAATAAAAACTTAACTCATAAAATAGATGAATCAAAGCGCTCTCCAGCTCTGTGTCTGATGTCTTTTTCTCCTCAGATCATGCCGAGCACCGCCGGGTCACGCTAACCCGACCAATTCAATATTACAATCAAATTCAGTCCTGCGCTCGCAAACCTTAAGACCCGCAACACCTCATTTAAATACTGCTGTTTGCACCTGTTATCAATCGTGCACGCAATCTTAGTTGATCACCCGCAAACCACACGCAAACAGCACGCGCAAACTTTTTCAGTGCACACGCAATTTAGTACTCTTTATTTAGGATCTTAGTAAATCGGGCCCTTAGCGCCGCTCCTTTTAAGAGTTCCACCTCCGACCAAACGGGACAGCTAATCACAACAATGTTCATGCTGCTGCTGTAAGACAACGGAAACCTCCAACCTCAGTATGTGTTATATGTCCTTGAATAATGTTTGATGGGTGATGTTTGATAATATCCTTGAATAATGTTTGAGGTTTTTTATCTGTGCTGTATTTATTTGTTCCAAGGGACTGCAGACGCAAATTATCCTAAGGCTAACTCTGGTGCAATGCATCACATGTTTACATTTATGTTTTTAATTGCACATGGTCCCTCTCAAATAAGATTTAAGTAATTAAGTAAACTCTCTGGTCCTGGTCTGGGTTTAGGGCATTGGTCGGCAACTGGCGGCCCGCGGGCCAAAATTGGCCCGCCTCCAATAATATCTGGCCCGCCAGATGACATTGAAAATCTGATAAATATTTTTTTTAATTTTTAATTATTTTTTTTTTTATTATTATTTACTATCACAAAAACGACAATTTCATAGAGAATTCAAAGCCTTTATTTAGAAAAGATAAAATAAACGTAGAATCTTCTTGATTCCGGACGCACACCGGCTTGTGGTGGGAACGTGGGACGTATGCGCTTCTGAAATTACAGAGCAAAAAAAAGAAAAGGAGAAAGCGAAAATAAATTACTATTTAAATAAAATAAAGCAACAATGAATATATCTAATAAAAACAGTAATGGCAGTCTTAAAAGATTACTCACTTAATGGGAAAACTGGCATCTCCCTTCAGTCACGATCTTTTGGATGTCTGGAGATATGGATGTGACTTTAACCCGCAAGCAGTTCTCCAGATTTTTGTGCGTCAGGCGGTTCCTCTCCTGCGTCTTAATGGCATTCATAGACGAAAAGGCCGACTCGCATGTGTAGGTGGAGGGAAACATCGTCAGCACATAAAATGCGAGTTTTTTGATCCAGCTGTACTCATCTGAGCATGTCATCCAAAAGTAATCCACGGATTGCGCACTTTTGAGCGCATCACTGACCAGGGAGGTTGCTTGGAAATCAATAAGCTCCATTTGAAATGCGGCCTCATCCAACAATGGGATGGTTTCTTTAGCCAGGGAGGAGAAATCCGCACTTCGGACAGTGAGAGGGTCACGGACAAAAGCGACGATGTCCCTCGGGATGGAGTAGTCATCAAACCTGGACTTGAAGTTGGCCCGTAGCTGTTTGATGAAATCCACCATCAGTCCTGTCACTTCTCCCCGCACCTGTGATTTTAGTGTAGTGAAGTGCAGGAGCCTGCCAGTTGATAGGTCTGAATGGAACAACTCCAGTTTCCTGGTGAATGATTCCATCTTTTCAACCATGTCCACTATGGTTTTGCCTCTCCCCTGTAGCTGCAGGTTAAGCTGGTTCAGATGGCCAAAAATATCTGTTAAAAATGCTACATTGGACATGGACATTTCATCTTGGAGAAAGGCAAGGTGGTCGTCTGCAGCTCGCATCTTGCTTAATCTGAGGAAAGCCTTTACCTCATCCAGTAGCGCACAGAAGCGCTCCAGCGCTTTGCCTTTACTCAACCAGCGCACGTCGTTGTGGAGCAGCAGGTCATCGTGAGTGGCATCCTCTGATTCAGACACAAGCTGTCGGAAAAGACGGTGCTGAGTGCTTGATGTACCCCTGATAAAATTAATGATGCGCATCACTTTATCCATGACCCCCTTTAGCTCACCACTGAGCCTGGCGCACAGGACACTCTGGTGAATGAGGCAATGCAATCCGTGCGTTTGGGGCGCGATCTCCTTCAGTCTGCTCACCAGACCTCTGTGCTTTCCAAGCATGGCCGGTGCCCCGTCTGTCACGATGAGGTTGATTTTCTCAAAGGACAATGAATGCAGCCTGAAGACTTCCTCCAGTTTGTTAAATATAATTTCTCCGGTGGTGTTCCCCTCTAATGGAATTAAAGACAGCAACTCCTCCCTGAACTCCTTCCCATCAAAATATCTCACATAGACACACATCTGGCTTACATCTGTGTTGTCTGTGCTCTCATCAATGGCCAGAGAAAAGTAATTGGCCTGACTCAGACCACTGAAAATGACTCCATGCACAGCATCCGACAGTGCGTCTATGCGCCGGGTAGCGGACCTCGCAGAGAGAGGCACCTGTTTCACCGAGGCAATCACGCCATCCATTGACTTATCAGTAGCCAGCTCCTCCAAAACTGCCACCATTACCTCTTTAAAAATCTCTGCGTCAGTGAATGGTCTGTTGTGCCGGGCGAGCACCCATGCTGCTTTAAGGGACGCACTTGTCACTTTTTGTTGCGCTGTGAGGCCTCGTACCAGGATCTTGCTGCTGTGCGCATAACTGGCTGTCAGCGCTTCAAGTTTGTGCCTCCTTGTCCCTGTCTGGAGCGGATAGGCCACTTTGAAGGTGCCATGCTTTGTGTCGTGGTGCCGTCGGATGTTGTATTCTTTGCAAACTGCAACAACTTCGTTGCAGATGAGACACACAGGCTTGGCATTTATAAACTCAGGTAGGATGAAAGCATACTTCTCTTTCCACTCTTCTTTGTACGTCCTACCCTCGCTGTCAACTTTCCTCTTCAATGCTTTGGACAGTGACATTTTGTCTTACTAACTAGCAATGGTTGCTAATGTCTCTGTGCGTTCCCGCGACGAGTAGGTGCTTTTCACGGCAGATGTGCTGAACACCTGTGTGTCAGTATCATGGATCTATTAATAGTATCAGCGCTGACAGACTGCAGCTTCACCTGATTTATGGTTCCGCGTTAAAACGACGGCGTAGCCGACGCGTAGGGTCGCGGTGCGGTGTGCGTCGCCGCGTACTCTACGCCGTCGGCTCTGCGTTGGTGTGACGCGGAACCATAAATCAGCCTTCACCGGGAGCGAGGGCTCGCTGGGTTGATGTTGATCCAGGACCAAACTTGTTAAGGAGCATCAAACTCACTCTTATCTACGCGGAAATAACGCTAAAATATAAAGAAGGCTTCCCAAAGTGTGATCTATGGTGAAATAGGAAAATTAAGATGTGCAACTCTTTTAAAGGTGAGACATGCATTTAATTGACTTCATGGCGCCAGCCTTGGCGTTTATTATTACGCAAATGTGGAATGTTTGGGTCTGTCTAATTTCGTCAAATTAAATTTGGAGATTCACCGTTCACATTTTTATGTGTATGCGTTGTATGAGAGAGAGATGGAGAGGGCGAGGGAGGGAGGGAAAGACGTGGCCTGTACGTCGTTGTTTTTTGTTTTTTTTTGCAGTTTGGGTGCACAATACACTTGTGTGTGTGTGTATTAAAAAGAGATTTTGCAGTATGTTGTGTAATTGAAACTGGTTTGCTGTGATCGTTGATGGCAAATTCATATTAAGCATTTACATCATATTGCGTTCTTGAACGGCAGTTTGTGCCCCCCCGCTGGTTATTATGTGCCCCCCAATTAGATCTGTTCTGCCGCAGACTCTGATTATCACCAAGTTACTAATGGTTTCATAACGCAGCCACAGAGTAGCGCTAAAGCAGTAATTTAACACACTAATAACAGTCTGTAGCAAATTCAAGTTACTTTATTTAAACTAATGACTTTCTTAAATTACCTTTTTGTACAAGATATAATAGTATAATAATACTAGTAGCCTATAGATAAGTGGGAAAAAGTTTTGTTTAGTAGAAAAAAAACATGTTTCGCCTGATTGATGTAATGTTCTGGCCCGCCATTCAGTTGCTCCGAAAAAATTTGGCCCGAGGCCAAACTTACTTGCCGACCCCTGGTTTAGGGGGTCTTGACTCCAAGTTTACCGACGACTGATATGTTTTCTATCCTGTTGACTGCACATTAGTGCCCCCCCCACCAACTTTGAAACATGTTTTCTCCAGATTTCAGGCAGAAGAACCCGGATGTGATCAAAGTTCTGCTGAAACAAAAACTAACCAAACTAAACTAAACTCTGCCAGAAGTCTGGATTAGGGTCGCCACCCGCCCCGTAAAATACGGAATTGTCCTTTATTTGAGAAAAAAGTGTTGCGTCCCGTATTGAACTAATACGGAACGTGATTCGTCCCGTATTTTCATTAACGCCCAGTCTGTCACACACACATCAACACTAAATTTAACAATAATCAACTAAATAAAACACAGGAAACATTAAGGCCAGCAAAATCTTTGTGGCGGGACAACAGGACCTGCTGCGTCTGTGCCAGATCTTTATATATTATTATTATTATTATTATTATTATTATTATTATTATTATTATTATTATTATATACGTGTGTGCCAGACACCTCCAGGTCGGGGTTGGGAATTAAAAGTTGCGTTCCGTATTGAACCAATACGGACATTTATTATGCTCTTATTTATTGATGTCATAATATACAGATGAAGGTTGGAACATTTGAATATATTGCAAAACGTCATTCGTAGTAAATTTAACTAAAGGTGAAACAAATATATTATTTCCCACTACATTCAAAGTGAGATAATTCAAGCCTTTATTTGTTATAATTTTGGTGATTATGACTGACAGTTTATGAAAACCCCAAATAAAAAATAAATTAGAGAATAATTTATGAAATCATTAAACAATTCCACCATCAAAATTATAACAAATAAAGGTTTAACATATCTTGCTTTGCATGTAATAGGACTAGGTAATATATTAGTTTTAAGTTGAATTATTGAAATAAATTAACTTTTACACCATATTCTAGTTGAATTATTGAAATAAATTAACTTTTACACCATATTCTAGTTGAATGATTGAAATAAATTCGTTTTTACACAATATTCTAGTTGAATTATTGAAATAAATGAACTTTTACACCATATTCTAGTTGAATTATTGAAATAAATTTACTTTTACACCATATTCTAGTTGAATTATTGAAATAAATTTACTTTTACACCATATTCTAGTTGAATTATTGAAATAAATTTACTTTTACACCATATTCTAGTTGAATTATTGAAATAAATTAACTTTTACACCATATTCTAGTTGAATTATTGAAATAAATTAACTTTTACACCATATTCTAGTTGAATTATTGAAATAAATTAACTTTTACACCATATTCTAGTTGAATTATTGAAATAAATTAACTTTTACACCATATTCTAGTTGAATTATTGAAATAAATTAACTTTTACACCATATTCTAGTTGGATTATTGAAATAAATGAACTTTTACACCATATTCTTCACCTGTATATTCTACATCTGGGCTGATGTGGACATACATACATACATACATACATACATACATACATACATACATACATACATACATACATACATACATACATACATACATACATACATACATACATACATACATACATACATACATACATACATACATACATACATACATAGGAGGATATTTCAGTTACTATATGGTTTTTCTGTCTATACAGTCATGAAAGTTCAACGCTATTAAAGCACTTTAAACTTTAAATCAAAGCATTTAGTTTTTTCATATAAAATAAACACATTTTTATGCAGTTTAGAAGTTTTGGGGCTTTTTTTTTTGCTCCTGCGCTGCTGAAATCAGGGCGTCCCTTATTTCTATTTGTGAAAGGTGGAAACCCTAGTGTGGATTAAACTAATTAAACTGAATAAATACATCAATAAGAACTTATTCCACTAATTCATATGAATGTGAGCCCGACACCAGCCCCAGTTTGACACAGAAACAGTTTAAAACGCTAAGACTTCATGACTAAAACCCGTACCCTGTCCAAACCCTGCTTAGCTTAGCTTAGCTTAGCTTAGCTTAGCTTAGCTTAGCTTCCCTAAGCTCCGGGTTTCGTACCTTCGCCACCTCGGGGATCCGCTGCTTCCCTGCCGCGGTGGACGCCATGATCCTCGGTGTGTCGGGGGTTCGAGCCCCGGAATATCAAACCTGAGCGGGTCAAACAGCAGCTTTTAACGATACATGGGGTGCGTCCGAAATCGCATACTAAATAGTATGTACTAAAAAGTATGCTTAAATTTGGCACACTTTTGAGTAAATATCAGTAGTGTGCATTAATTCGGACGTACTATTAAGTGCGCATACGTCACTTCCTGCCGTAGGGAGGTGGGAGTCGTTACCATGGTGTTACCATGGTAACCTGTCAACGGTAGCAGCTCTCCGCTCCGCTCCGCCAGAGACGTTCTGAACTGCTAGATAACGTTCTATAAACTTTGGCTCCACTCTCGCTTGTCGTTTATCCTGGCCCAAAAAAAAGATGGATATTCCCCTGCGCAATGTGTTGTTGAGGAGAAACAGAAGGCGGCGGCTGAACAGACGTCGGGACTCCGACAGGGAACTGCATCGCCAGGTCCTCCTCTATTTAGAGGAAAAGGCAAGCATAACACTTTTTTTTTTACTTCTCAGGGAATATGAGTTACGAAGTTCTATTAAATATGCTATACATAAAAAAAATGTAATACATTTATTTTAAAGATATAAATATAAAATAGAATAGCTGACCTCCTCATGTGATGTTATTAGGGCCAGAGCACTGACAGTGCGAAGGCCCTATTGTACCTGTAGTTTATATTTGACATGTCTACTCATTAAATTAGACACATTTGCAATACACTGAAATATACTTGGGTAATTTGATGGTTAGTTTAGGCTATTTAAAAACATTATCTGACAGAATATATATTTTGGTATGAACCATTTTTTGCAGTAACCCAAAGCAGCATACTAAGCATGACCATTTATAAGCAACTGTATACCTATAGCCTACTTTTGTGCCTTGCAAAGTGATAAAAAAATAATATTACATTTTTAAAAAGAAAATACACCAATAACTCTTATTTCTTTATTTGATTTATTTTTATTTCAGAACATGAATCCAACGGTGTACTGCCAGCTGAACACCACAGTGCCCATCATAAGGCAGTATTTGGATGATCTGGTGGACCTGCGCCCCAACCTCAGGCTCTCGAGACCCTCCATCACTGCCTTGGTTGCTGCCCTCGAGCTGGAGTCAGCGCATGGTTGGGCCAAGGATATTGAGGTCCTTTTATTTTTATATTGGCTGGCTCATGCTGCGTCATACAGGGTTGTGTCAACTGCCTTTGACATCCCCAGATCCACCGTCCATGACATCGTCCACAGGGTGAGCAAAGCTGTCCTGAGCATTCTGGGCAGAGTAATCCACTTCCCCAGAGGTGACCACCAGCTGGAGGAAGTCAGCTCTGGATTCACTCACCTGGCTGGATCCGACATGTTCAGTGTGGTTGTGGGGGCAATTGATGGCTGCCACATCAGGATAAAGCCTCCTGCTGGTAACAACCAATGCTACCTGAACAGGAAGCTCTTCCACTCTGTACAGCTGCAGGCCATCTGCAACCATCAGGGGCGCTTCCTGGATATCTTTGTGGGTTTCCCAGGGTCTGTCCATGATGCTCGGGTGCTTAAAAACAGCCCGGTATATGTCAGGCAGCTCTATCCACCAGAGGGGAAGTGCATACTGGGAGATGGAGGTTACCCCTGCCTGGCTTCCCCCATCTGCCTGATTACACCTTACCGAGAGCCTGTGCAGAACCCTGTACAGGCTCGGTTCAACCAAAGGCACTCCCGGGCACGGAGCATCATAGAAAGGGCCTTTGGTATGATGAAAAGCCGTTGGCGGAGTATCTTTTTTAAGGCCCTTGAGGTTAGTCCAACCTTCTCTGCAGAGGTTGTTGCCTGCTGTGCCATCCTGCACAACATCTGCCTGGATAATGGAGACATGATGGAGGAGCAGGACATGCAGCCCCCTGATGAGGACCCTGGAGCATCTGGGTGTGCCGAGTTGTCCTCTGGAGAATCAGTCAGAGACATGCTGTCAGCCGCTGTCTCAGCTCCAGTAGTTGCAGTGCAAGCTCTGCAACAGCACGATTACATGTAAATATTAATGTTAATCAATAATTATAATAGACTAATCAATCAATGTAAATATGTGTATAATAGTTTATAATAGTTATAATATAGTAGTTAGTATTTGGAATGTATAGTCAACATTTATTTCATCAAACATGATTTTGTTCTAATTTTTTTATTCAATTCAATCTGTTCATTGTTCATCTTTATTTTTACCTCACAGTAATATTATTCTTGATAGTTGTTGATATATTGCAGAGATCAGTTTGGGATTGTTATAAAGGGCTACAGGGTATTATTGTCATTGTTATCATAATCAACATCTTCTTTATTATTAACAATATTATTAGCATATTATACTATATTTTGATTCTAGTGAATGACTGATTTAATAAAACTTATGTTACTTGTAATTGCTGTGGCGTATGGTGTTCAACCTTTGCCTATTGTATTATTTTATCCCCTGAGGTATTTTTTAGATGCCAGCTGTTGTGCTTCTTCATGCAAGTTAATAATGATCCAAAATGTGTTATAATAACACCATTTAATATTAACCTTTCTATCATCCTCCTATCATACAAACAACTTCAATTCTCCCATGTTTCTATAGAATATTCACTATAATTACTATATTATTTTTTTTTAAATTAATTGTATTAAAGGCAGGGCCTTTTGAAAAGTTAAACTGGTTTGGGTTGCTACTGTAGATATGGAAAAATCAGGCCAGAAGAGAGGATCTACAGTTCTGGTTATTAATGGCAGGTACTTTGATGAGGTTCACACCACAGACTGTGCCGGCAAGTGGTCTAAAGGGAAATAAGCTCTTTAAGTCAAAATGTAGGCTATGTAGATGCAAATGCAACAGGCACACTTGACTTGTTACCAGAAAACTAGTAATACAAGTTGAAAAGAAAGAAGAGTGAACTACACTGAAACTGTAATAATTCATGGGTTAAGAGAATCATTCATTTAGTCACTGTACCAAATAAACCTATGAGTAAAAATTAGATAAATGAGTTTATTTCTCATGCTGAGTTTGTACAAATAAAAATATTACTAATAAAGACCATAACTCTGAATCTTAAATCAATAATTTTTACTGAACTCTATACAAAATACAACTGATGAAGACAACGAATGACAATGAAAACATTCTGAACTATTTACACTTTTGATTTTTATCTATTAATTCCTATTTACAAAATGTACAAATTTAATTTATTCACATCTATTTTTTTGCAATTATTTCCATAATTTTAATAATTCGCTCCTCTCTCTCCTTTGTCTCCTTATCTCTTCTATCCTCTCTCTCCATTCTCTCCTTTTCTCTTCTCTCCTCTCTCTCAATTTGTTCCCTCTCTCTCCTCTCCTCTTTGTCCAGTCTCTCCTGTTCTCGTTTCTCTTCTCGTTCCAATCTCCTCCTCTCTCTTGCTTCTTCTCTCTCCACTGCTTCCTTCTCTCTTCTTTCTTCTCTTTCTGCCAATTCTCTCGTCATCCTTTCCTCTCTCTTCTGCACCTCCATCTCTTGCTCATCCCTTTTCTCCTCCAACTCCCTGAAATACTGGAGGAGGTCTATCCTCCTCCTCCTCCGTACAGGGGTCTCAACCTCCTCCCTGCTGTCAGTAGTGGAGGGTGGAGAGGATACAGCAGCATCTGTGTTGGCGGAGGCGATGAGGATAGGTGGAGTAATGGAGGGCCTGTCCCCAAGCGCCTCATCCATGGCCCTGAACCATTTCCAGGATGCTGCTGTATCCTCACCACCCTCTGTGCTGACACCCGTGGGGGGACACTTCAATTCCTATAAAAGCAAATATCAAACATGAAAATTAGCTCTTCTAGACCTCACTGTTGTAACTACTATTTGACCAACATAACTTACTTTGTACTTTTGTTTTAAATTTTCCCATTTTTTTTTCACCCAGGCAGGGGTGAGGACTCCCTGCAGGGCAGTCTCTTTCAAGAAAGTCCTGAAGGAAACACAATAATGTGCAAAGGTATCATAATTATTATGGACCAGAGTTATATTCTACATTAGACAGTCTTGACCATTAGAGAAATAACAGCTGTAACAGGAGTCTCGTGTTGCCCTAATTCGTGAAATGTCTTATCAAGATCACACAAGAAAGAGCAGGGCACATGAGTGATCATGTCAAAATGAAGACTTTCAGGCCACTTAGATTTAAATCTAAGACCTAATAGTTAACCAAATTAAACCGAATTCTCTGTGAAGATCATACGGAACCCTGGCATACAGTAGCTGCTTCATTGAACTTACTCAAATCCTTTCACAGCAGCGTTGCGTTTGCCGGAGAACAGGCTGTTGTTGGCTGCTCTCCAGCGGATCAGCTGCTCCGTCTTCTCATCCGTCCCTGGCACATCAAAACAATTCACGTGATAGTATTTCACTAACAGAGGAAAGTATCGCCCATAAAATAAATAACATTAACACTAGTTATCATTGGCTGCCTGTAGGTAGCTCATTCGTAAGCTTTGCAAATACATCTACCTACACAATAATGTGATAAATGATGCACCTGGTTAATATCTTATGGAAACCAAAGCGAAATCACACCTAATTACTCACATTTGAATTGTAGCGTGATGCTGCAACTTTCCTCGGCTCCGGCACACGCCCCCTCCATCTTGTTGCTCTGCGCAGCCGAAGGTGCGCGCGCAGCAACCAAACGCCGCTGCATTGCATTGTGGGAAATTTCTGCTCGGGTAGTGTCCATCGATGCGCACTCAAAAGATTCTCCGGAATGAGTATGCATGATGCGCACTATTTAGTACGTTCTAACGTTTCGGACGCACTAAAAAATCTCGCATACTCATTTTGCATACTAAATAGGGTGCAAGTATGCGATTTCGGACGCACCCATGGTGGTCTTTATATCTATATCTTTATATATTTATATCTATGTATCGCAGCAGCTCCACGGGGCGTCCTAGTTTATATGTCTATGGTTTGTAGAGCAACATTTGCTAATAAAGTTTTTTAAATAAAGGCTCCATAACCCGGAAGTGCTGCCGCCATGATTTCCAACGGAGTCCTATGGAAGCGTCGCCTCTGTTTTATCCACTGCTCTGGTTCAGACCAGAGAAACTCCCGTTACACTGAAGATTGGAACATTCTGGAAGAATGCAAACGGACCCGGACCAGGTACGTTTTTGTTTGAAACCTTTAAGGTTTATTTTGTGTTTCTAACAATGTTGCAAGTGTTGAGCCGCAGCCACGTGTTGAACATGGTAAAGGTGTAACTTCAACTCTGAGGTCTAACATCAACTGTAAGACCACATTGTCTTCCAGTTGACCACATGGCCCCAAACAAAGAAACCGAGACAATGACCCGTCTGGTTTCAAACAGAGCACCAGCATCACTCATACGTAGTTTTTGAAAACTTAATCTACACTTATTTTTTATGCCATCTTCTTCCTTCAGGATTATTTTGTAACCCAAACCATATTCATCACCAAGAGCTAGAGAACTTTTATTTATTTTTTTGTTTTATTTTTATTTTGTACATGTAAAAAACAACAATTAAAGAGAAAATAAGATAACAAAACAAAGATACTTTTAACACTTACTATCTTAATTTACATGTGCAAAAAGCAGTAGGAAGAAGTGTTACATATTTAATTCTATACCCCCATTCACTAATAATTTATTAACGTGTTAATACATTTTGAGTAGCAGTTGAGTATTTGTATATATTTGTACACACATGCCAATATAAATATTTATATAAATATACTTATTTTCACCATACTATCTCTATATTAACTCCATCTGCTCTATATCTACCGGTATGTATGTATGTCTACTTACACACGTATTCACACACATACATTTTATATATATATATATATATATATATATATATATATATATATATATATATATATATATATATATATATATATATATATATATATATATATATACACACACACACACACACATAGAATTATATTATATATATATATACACACACACCCATACATACATGTATGTATGGGTGTGTGTGTATATGTTTATATATATATATATATATAATTTCACTCTTATAATTAGCAGCCCATTTCTGTACATAAATATAAACCAGTCTACCCAGTAGTGTTATATCAGGCCCCTAAAGGCGCTAAACCCCTTCCTCTTTGTACCTTGTGAAAATCATGTTTTTATATTTGTTTTTAAACTGGTTTAATGCTCACTGGTGTCCGTGCACTCAGTAAGCTCTGGCGACTGTTTACCTTTGGAGAATACGCACGTAATAATAAATTAAACTTGTAATGCACTTTACATTCAATGAATCTCAAAGTGCTACACTTAAACTATTAATCATTCATACACATTCTCAACAGTGGTGGTAGCTACGTTTTGTAGCCACAGCTGCCCTGCAGACTGATGGAAGCGTGGCTGCCATACTGCACCAAACAGCCCCTCCGACCACCACCAACATTCATACACATTTAAACACTGATTGCATTGGCTGACAGGAATTATCGACCCTTCTTTTAAAAGTTTACAGTCAATAGAAGAGAGAGGCGGTCTCCAAAATAAATCAGACCAAGCTTTCCGGGGAAGAAAGACGGCCGGCTCCTTCCTGACGTTTCAATTCTGCTTCCCAGGTTTCCAGAGGAGAGTTAGGAGGATTCAACTCCGTGAGGCAAAGCTCCAATCTTGTTGCAGCGGTCTCAGGACCTGAGGCCCGTAACACTGACACCAAGGTAAGGTCCAAGAGACACCGGCCATCAGCAGGCCCACAGAGCCAGGGGGGGCAGATCTAGAAATGGAGGACATCACCACCACATTTTTGTTCTTTATCAATTTTGATTTATTTCAATTATCAATGTTAACAAACACATTTAAGACGAATTCCTCAGATCCACGGATTAGGAAAGATCCTTTCAAATAGAAAATAATAATGGCAATAATGATAATACTAAAGAGGATAAAACAAATTGATATAAAAAAAAACTACATAATAACCATTCAGAAAGATCTAACAGATCCTGTGCACAGTTATGTAGAGTCACTTCTTTCCTTATATGACAACCATTTTCCCCAGTTTGTTACAAAGAGATCTTTCATTTTCAACTTGTATGTGAGATGTTCCATCACCAGTATTTCATCTATAATTGACATGCATTGTTTGCTACTGGGGGGATCAGACTTGAGCCGGTTTTTGGTAATGGCCTTCTTCCCAGCCACTAGGAGAAACTTGACCAGATATCTGTCTCCAACATATACCCATCCATCCAAATGTCCAAGGTACAGAGTAAGACAGGATCACATATCCCAGTACATAACAGAGAACTGAGTGAACATTCCCCCAGAAGGGCTGTACATTCATACATTTCCAAAATATGTGTGTGTGATCTGGATCCATGTGGTTACACAATCTCCAGCATGGTTGGTGAGTATTTATCTGTTTAGCTCTGATTTTAGGTGTGATAAAATATCAAATTAAGTTCTTCCAATTAAATTCTCTCCATCTCAGAGACTGTGTAGTATTTTGGATTGTTTTCCACAAATCATACCATTTGCCCTCTGGAATCTCTTCACCCAGCTCCCTTTCCCACTTTGCTTTAACATACAATGTTGATTTTATTCTGGAGTCCATTAAGCAGCCATATAAAACAGATGGCATGGCTATATGCCCTAGCCAGTAGTTTTATGATAGGATGTATTTTATACTCATATTTTTGATATAATAGTCCCTCATTTGCAGGTATCTAAATAAGTCCTGATTAGTTAGATCGTGTGCATTTTTTAGTCCCTGGAAGCTTTTCATTTCACCCTTTTTAATAGTTGTGCACATGGCTGTAATTCCTTCTGCCCACTGTTTAAATCTCCCATCAAGTTTTCTTGGTATAAATTTATCGTCAAATACAATCCATTTTAGCAATCCTATTTCCTTACCAAATTTTAATTGTTTCACCAAGGAATACCATGTTTCTAAAGTGAATGAAATCACTGGGTTAAAATTATGTTCTCCTCTTATGTGGCTGGGGGTCTCTATGTCCCCAATATTCGTTTGAATTGTGTTTTTGGGTATGGGGATTTCAATATCTTTCCATCGAGCTACATACCCCTTATCACACCAGCTGATTAGATGACGCAGTTGAGCGAATGAAAAGACTCTTTTAGGTTTGGGAGTGCCATTCCCCCTTTGTCTTTAGACAATTATAAAGTGGTATAGCGTATTATGGGTCGTTTGCCTCCCCACACGAACCTTAATATGCATTTATCCCATTTGTTAAATTGTTCTTTCGATATCACAAACCGTAAAGATAAGAACACTTATAGCAAACGTGGCAGGATGTTCATTTTAACCACATTTATCCTATCAATTAATCCCAGTGGATAGGTGATCCATCTATTAATGTCTTAATGTGTTCATAGTTGCTTCTATATAATTTAGAAAGGTCTTTAGTCACATTTATGCCCAAATACTTAATTGATTTAGCTTCCCAGTTTATCTGCCATTCCCTCAGTTCATGATTAGGCGAGCAATTAAACATGAGAAGTTAGGTTTTAAGTATATTTACTAGGGCTGCAACTAACGACTATTTTAATAGTCGACTAGTCACCGACTATTGAAACGATTAGTCGACTAATCGGATAATTAGTAATTTTTTTTAAAATTTAGCATGAGGTTGCATTAATTATGTGGCAAATGATAATAAACACAAGAAAGATGGCACTAGAGCCCTGATATAGCGGGACTGTTTTCTTCATCCTGCTCCCGCTGAATTTCTGACCATTACTGCCCGCAACGTGTGTTACACTCCCGCCCCTCCCGCAAAACTCTGAGACTTCATGCCTGCACGGCGCACAATAAAGATGCATTGATTTAGTGTCTTCTCCCGTCCCGCAAGAGAAAAGTCCAGAAAAATCTATCTGATTTAATGTTGATCAGTGTGGAGCTTGATGGATAATTGACAGTTCATACTAAGTTAGATGCAAATCCATCATTGTCATCACACAAGCTTTTTTCCGCCTTTCGCGCTGCATCAATTATGTGATTGAGGTTATAGCAACGAGAGTAACTGTGAGTGGCTCAAATAATACTAATAAATAACATTAAATAAACAAAGTTTAGAATGAAATGAATTAATTTAACAAATGAATCGCTTGGCCATTACATTGCTGTGGAGGGAGAGAATGTTTCTGACCGACTGCGGTCCCGTGCGTCTCTCTTCCAAGATGCGCCACAGACACTAAACGCAGTTTCTCCAAATATCCGACTTAATTTAATACTTTGTCAGGCATAACGTTAAAGCTTTCTTTTAAAGCCAAAATACGCTTAATATCTTACCAAGGCGAGTCCGTTTTGTTCAACACTCCGACGTGCTTTCTCTTCAAATGCATTACCGACGTGCTCCCGTGAAAAGCAACATCGGCTTTGCAAACCTTGCAAGTCATCTTTTTATTCGCCGTATTGAGGCTAAAATGCTCCCAAACTTTTAAAGTTTTATTTCCCGCAGCCGCTGAGACGCTGTTGTGCACGCGCTACTCTCAGCAGAGATTGTATTGAAATGTGACGCCTCACTCCGTTGGAAAAACACGTCTGGCGACAATTGTCGACAATGGAATTCATTGTCGACAATTTTGATTATCGATTTTTGTCGACAACGTCGACGAATCGTTGCAGCCCTAATATTGACTTTATAGCCTGAATATAAACCAAATCTTTCTAGAGTTTGTGTAAGCTGCTTGAATGAACAACTGGGTTTTTTTCAAATAAATCATAATATCATCTGCAAACAAACTTGTATGTTTTTGTTAATTTATATCTATGCCTTTTATTGAGGGGTCTTGTCTAACCATCTGGGCCAACGGCTCAATGTGAAGGGCAAACAGTGTTGGACTAAGGCAGCAGCTCTGTCTAGTTCCTCTTTCTAAGGTAAACCTTTCTGACAAAGAGCCATTGATTTTCAGTCTAGCTGTGGGTTTGTTATGTATAGACCTGATACACGGAATTGACCAATTATTAAATCCACATTTTTCCAGAGTTTAGTATAAAAATTCCCAATGAACTCTATCAAATCCTTTTTCTGCAAACTAATCAAGGCTGCTCCTATCTCATCTTTATGTATTTTATGTATAATGTGTAATGTTTTATTATTATCTTGCGTTTGTCTATCCATAACAAATCCACATTGATTCTTGTCTATCAAGTCTGGTACAATTGTTTGGAGTGTATTTGATATGATTTGAAGTGTACATTTTATAATCAACATTTAATACTGATATCGGTCTATAATTTTGGCAATAGTCGTTATCTTTTAGGGGCTTGGGAAGAAGTGTAATTATTGCTTCAGTCCAGGAGGGGGGGGGGGGGGGGGGGGGATTTTATTCACTCATAACCCAATTGAAAGTACTGTGGAGTAGTGGTGTTAGTTCTTCACTAAACTTTTTATACCACTCAGAGGGAAATCCATCGCTACCAGGTGCCTTATTTGATTTTAATTTGCCAATGTCTTTCCAAATTTCATTGTTATCCTTGTTGTTACTTGTTCATTTTGTTTTGTGCCTATTGAACGTAGGTCTAGGGATTTGAGGAAAGTTTTAATATTTTCCTGGTTCAAATCTGACGATTCAGTGTAGAGTTCCTTGTATAATCTTTAAAGATATTTTAAATTTCTTTTGGTTTATATTTGGGCTGATTTGTTTTGGGGTCATACATTTTATTGACTGTAATTTCTGCTTGTTGTTTTCCTAAACGTCTCGTCAATAACTTCATTGCTTTGGGACCTGATTCATAATAGTTCTGTTTTAAATTTCTTGCTTTCATTTCTATTTCATATTTGAGTTAGGAGGGGATGTTAGGAGGGGATGTTTTCTCCTCGCACGTCACGCACAGCTCTCCGGAGAGCTGAGGAGCTGCTCAGTGCAACACGCGTCCGCGTGCCGCCGAGCCTTTCTCTTCCAGAGCTGAGAAACGTCACCTAGTGTTGCTTAAATGTGGCCACATGAAATCAATCACTATCATCGAAACAAAGTCAAACAAGACTATATGACGTCATATTTCTAAAAGTAAGTGAAAGTAAAGGAGGAGAGGATGAAACATTGCAGTCCCTACACCTACAATTATTCTTAATATAAAGGTGCTCTAAAGGCCCCTCCTGAACAAGAATGTTTTAATGTAGATATATAGAAGGATCATACTGGTGTGATTGTATGCATCAAAGTGTTAATTCAAGGCTAAGGCAAAATATTGAGATATATATCATGTATCGTGACATGGCCTAAAAATATCAAGATATTAATAAAAGGCCATGTCGCCCAGCCCTAGTTGGTATGATGTTCCTTTTCTGAAATGCCGTGTTACTTTTACGCTAGATGTAATGGGACATGCACCTTCCAAAAAGCCTTCAACTTTTGTCTTTTCAGTCCACAGTGTATTTTCCCAAAAGTCTTGGGGATCATCAAGATGTTTTCTGTCAAAACTGAGACGAGCCTTTATGTTCTTTTTGCTCAGCAGTGGTTTTTGTCTTGGAACTCTGCCATTTTTGCCCCGTCTCTTTCTTATGGTGGAGTCATGAACAATGTCCTTAATTGAGGCAAGTGAGGCCTGCAGTTCTTTGGATGTTGTTCTGTGGTCTTTCTCTCTTGGATGAGTCGTTGCTGCGCTGTTGGGGTAATTTTGGTCAGCTGGCCACTTGGGAAGGTTCACCACTGTTCCATGTTTTTTGCCGTTTGTGGATAATGGCTCTCACTGTGGTTCGCTGGACTCCCAAAGCTTTAGAAATGGCTTTGTAACCTTTTCCAGACTTTACCACACATCGGACATGGTCGTCTGCAGTGTGGGGGCCCCGCAGGGAACGGTCCTGGCGCCGTTCCTCTTCACTCTCTACACTGCTGACTTCTCCTACAACTCACCAACCTGTCACCTACAAAACTTCTCTGATGACTCTGCTATCGTCGGCCTCATCACTGATGAAGATAGCGAGTACAGAGAGTACTGTCCCAGGACTTTGTGGACTGGTGCCTGCAGAACCACCTCCAGATCAACGCGGGGAAAACCAAAGAACTGGTGGTGGATTTCCGCAGGTGTAATAAACCCCCCCCCCCCCCCCGACACCGGTGAACATCCAGGGGAAGGACATTGAGATGGTGACATCTTATAAGTACCTGGGTGTTCACCTCAACAATAAACTGGACTGGACTACTAATTCCTCGGCACTCCACAAAAAAGGCCAGAGCAGACTCTATCTGCTCAGGAGACTGAGGGCTTTTGGTGTGCAGGAGAAACTCCTGAAAACTTTTTATGACACTGTGGTGGCATCAGCCATTTTTTTACGGAGTGGTCTGCTGGGGCAGCAACATCACAGCTGCAGACAGAAGGAGGCTGGACAAAACCATCAAAAGGGCCGGCTCTGTCGTGGGCTGCTCTCTGGACACAGTACAGGTGGTGGGAGAGAGGAGGATGATGGCTAAGCTGTCATCCATGATGGAGAAGGACTCCCACCCCATGAAGGACACCTTCAGAGCGCTGGAGAGCTCCTTCAGCGACAGGCTCCTTTGTGGATCTGGAGAAGGCATTTGACCGTGTCCCTCGTGCCATTCTGTGGGGAGTGCTCGGTGAGTATGGAGTCCGGGGCCCTCTACTAAGGGCTGTCCGGTCTCTGTATGATCGGAGCAGGAGTTTGGTTCGCATTGCCGGCAGTAGATCAGACTTGTTCCCAGTGCATGTTGGACTCCGGCAGGGCTGCCCTTTGTCACCGGTCCTGTTCATAATTTTTATGGACAGGATTTCTAGGCGCAGCCAGGGGCCGGAGGGGATCCGGTTTGGGAACCTCAGGATTTCATCTCTGCTTTTTGCAGATGACGTTGTCCTGTTGGCTTCATCGGACCGGGACCTTCAGCATCTGCTGGGGCGGTTTGAGGCCAAGTGCGACGCGGCAGGGATGAGAATCAGCACCTCCAAAACTGAGGCCATGGTTCTCCATCGGGAAAGGGTGGCATGCCTTCTCCGGGTGGGTGGAGAAGTCCTGCCTCAGGTGGAGGAGTTCAAGTATCTCGGGATCTTGTTCATGAGTGAGGGAACGATGGAGCGTGAGATTGACAGACGGATCGGTGCAGTGTCCGCAGTTATGCGGTCGATGTACCGGACCGTCGTGGTGAAGAAGGAGCTGAGTCGAAAGGCAAAGCTCTCGATTTACCGGTCAATCTACGCACCTACCCTCACCTATGGCCATGTACTTTGGGTAGTGACCGAAAGGACAAGATCGCGGATACAAGCGGCCGAGATTAGTTTTCTCCGCAGGGTGGCTGGATGCTCCCTTAGAGATAGGGTGAGGAGTTCGGTCACCTGGGAGGAGCTCGGAGTCAAGCCGCTGCTCCTTCACATTGCGAGAAGTCAGCTGAGGTGGCTTGGGCATCTGTACCGGATGCCTCCTGGACGCCTCCCTAGGGAGGTGTTCCAGGCATGTCCCTCCGGGAGGAGACCCCGGGGAAGACCCAGGACACGCTGGAGAGACTATGTCTCTCGGCTGCCTTGGGAACGCCTCAGACTCCCCCCGGAAGAGCTGGAGGAAGTGTCTGGGCATCTCTGTTGAGACTGCTGCCCCCGCGACCGGGAAAGGGATAAGCTGCAGACGATCGATGGATGGACCATCACCATTCAAACCCCTTTCCTTCTTGGTTTAAGTCACTGGATTCATACGTGTCAAAATTCCTGTGGAAAAATAAAACTCCACGTATTAGCTTAAAGACATTACAAAAATCCAAAGACTGTGGAGGCTTAGACTTACCCAACTTCCAGTATTATTTCTTAGTTAATAAGTTACAGTATATCTTAAAATGGTGCAAAAACCACTTACTAGATAGTCAATGTCTGGATTCAGAACAAGTGTTTTGCAATGATTTGGAAATCTCAGATCTACCATTTATCAGTCAAAATATTACACATCATGAATGCTTTAAAAGCATTAATATTAGCTCAACTCTGACAGCCTGGTGGGACTTCCTTAAAATAGCCAAAGTCTCACTTTTTCCATGTGATCGCACACCCATCTGAGAACAACCAAGACATTCTGGAAAAATGATAAAAAAAGATGGTAAACTTTACTCAATGGAGAGACCAAGGAATAAAGTATCTACAACATATAAGTGGACCTTTTGTACCTTCTAACACACTCACTGTTCAATACGGAATTAGCAGCCGCGCCGGCGGACAGTGCGCCGCGCTGTGAAGCTGCGACGCGCGTCGTACGGTGCACGTACCGCGTACCCTACGGCGTAGGCTCTGCGTTGGTGTAACGCGGAACCATAAATCAGCCTAACCACACCTACAGCTCGTCAGCTCATCAGGAGGTTAAAGAGCGGGTCTGCGAGTTGTTCATTGCTCGTTCGTTTTGTTGACTCTGAGCTTTGTTGGTTTGTTTGTTAGTTTGCTGGTGATTTTTTTTCTCTCTGTGATTTTTGAGTTATTTGTGAAGAAGTTCTGAGTTTCCTTTGAGGAAGGTTTTTTTGTTCCCTGTGGGAGTTTTTCTGTGATTTTTCTATTAAACTACGCCTCGTTGTGGCTAAAGTTTAACCCGGTTTGGTGTCGTGCGATTGGGTTCAGAGAACGACCCATAACACTCATGTGTACAGATGTATGTAGACGTGTTAAAGAGGTAAAACCACAGATTTGTTTCCTTTTATTGTTGTAATCTGTACTTTAAATAAATCTGACATTGTTTATTATAAAACAAACTGATTTATTGCTTTTATAGTTGAAAAATACATGAAAACAGGACCTTGAAAAAAATAATCGCATATTAAATTGCAATCACAATATTCAATTCAATTCAATTTTATTCATATAGCGTCTAATACAACAGATGTTGTCTCTAGACGCTTTCCAGAGATCCAGAACATGAACATAAACATAAACATAAACCCCCGAGCAATTATTACAGTATTAGAATATCTTTCCATTCACGATAAGAGTCTACAGACTTACAAGAGTGCCACTTCCTTTCCATTTTACGCACGCTTTGTTTCAACATGCGAATATCTGAATTGTACCAGGGAGTTAAGCTCCTGTGGCTAGAAACCCTCCTTTTCAAAGGAGCAACTTCATCTAAAGCTGAGTGCAACAGATCAGCAGTGTTACTAACAAGAAAATCAACATCAACATCAGAGGTAGAACCCAGGTCACTGGCCTCTATTGCTTCAGTAGAGGCTTCACTATTTTCCACTGTCGCAAGATGAGCAATGGTCTCCTTAAATTTAGCAATAGCTTCATCAGACAAACATCTGCTAAAATAATACCTCCTGCCCTGCACTTCAACAACATTCAATTCAAACGTTATTAAATAATGGTCGGATAAAAGGGAGTTAACAGGTGACACCAACAGATCATCAGTTTCAACACCGTAGGTGAGAACGAGATCGAGAGTATGATCAAAACAATGCGTCGGCCCGTCCACTTTTTGTGAGATACCCATTGATTCTAGAAGAGAATTGAAAGCTAATTTAAGATTATCGCTTTCAACATCCATATGAATATTAAAATCGCCCACTATGATGAATTTACCTGTACTGATCAATAATCCAGAAAGGAAATCTGAAAATTCAGACAAAAACTCTAGATAAGCACCAGCAGGGGGCCGATACACTACCACTAACACAACTGGCTTCTCTGATTTCCAGCTCGGAAATTTCAGACTAAGCGTGAGGCTTTCAAACGTATTATAATTGCACTTAGGTTCAATTTTTGTTTGGAGACTGGAGTTGTAAATTGCTGCGACTCCTCCGCCTCGGCCCGTGTTTCTAGGAATGTGATGATTAAAGTAGCCGGGCGGAGTCGATTCATTCAAACTAACATACTCTTCCTCCTGTAACCATGTTTCTGTTAAGCAGAAAACATCACTCCTACTCTCTGTAATTATATCATTTACTAACAGAGACTTGGAGCTTAACGATCGTATATTTAGTAGTCCGCATCTAATTTTTCGGTCTCTTATTGGTACCAAATGTGCATTGGTTTTAATTTTTACAAGATTATTTTGGTTAACTCTATAACGCCGCACCTGGTGAACTAGTGGAGGGCGGGGAACTGCAACTACTTCTATTTTGCTAGGCACCTGGTTAGAGTTACCAGTTACATCATGTAATCTTATAGTTTTGTTGGCAGGCGTTGGTCTTCGAGAAGCAGCAGAGAAGTGTGTTAAACTACAGCTCTGCATCCTGGCCTGGACCCTGCGATGTCAGGGAGAGGGTCTAATGAAACAGGCCAAATTACTAGAGACAAGAGCAGCACCATCCCGGGTGGGATGAATGCCGTCTCTTCTAATCAGACCGGGCTTTCCCAATTGTCAATAAAGGCCACGTCGGTTTCTGAACACCACCGATACAACCAGCGACGGAGCGAGAGCATGCGACTAAACATGTCATCGCCTGTCAGATTGGGGAGGGGGCCAGAGAAACCTACGGAGTCCGACATGGTTTTGGCGTAGTTACACACCGAGGCAATATTCATTCTGGTTACTTCCGACTGGCGAAGACGGGAGTCGTTAGCTCCGACATGGATGATAACTTTACCATATTTACGATTACCCTTTGCCAGTAGCTTCAAATTTGCTTCTATGTCCCCCGCTCTGGCCCCCGGGATACACCTAACTATGGTCTCTGGAGTCGGCTTCACATGTCTGACTATGGAGTCTCCAATCACCAGGGTCGGTTTCTCAACGGGTGTGTCGCTGAGTGGGGAAAATCGGTTAGACACATGAAGCGGGTGGTGGTGTTCCGTGAGCCCTTTTAAGACTACGCTTCTTCCGAACCGTCACCCACCGGTCCTGACTGGCCGGCTGCTCGGGAGCTGCAGGGGAGCGGCTACCCTCAGCTGCTATGGGTCGGTCCGCCGCTAGCTTAGCCTGGTTAGCTGAGGAGGCTATCGGACTATGGTCAAATTGGCAGAACCGGACCTCTAACTGACTGAGCCTCGCCTCCAGCCCTGTAAATAAACTACATTTTAAGCACTTACCGTCTTCACTAAAGGAGGCAGAGGAATAACTAAACATTTCACACACTGAGCAGCAAAGAGGTGAAACGGTGAGAGACGGAGAGGCCATGCTAAGATGCTAACGGAGGCTAACGGACAGAAAATGTATTGGTGATTGGTGACAGTGAAAGTTACGGAAGAGAAAATGAGCGAGTGTTGAAATAAAGACAGTAATGTACCAGATATAGTGCTATTTTACCAGAAAACAGTCTAAGTTTAAGACAAAAAAAGTCGGGAGAGATCTGTGCCTGCACGCCGTGCAGCAGCAACAGACCGCAACACCAGGAAGTGACGCGATGCGTGACGCAGTACGTTACCCAATCAGCAAGCCAATATTGAGAAAATAAATCGCAATTAGATTATTTTCAAAAATCGTTCAGCCCTAATGTGTGTACAAATATATAGAAATATTCAACTATGTGTATGCATGTATAAGTATGTGTGTGAGTATTATAATAATAATAATAATAATTATTATTATTATTATTATTATTATGTGTATGCATGTATAAGTATGTGTGTGAGTAATATAATAACAATAATTATGTGTATGTATGTATAAGTATGTGTGAGAATAATAATAATAATAATACTGTTATTTAGCTGTTTGAGTACAGTGAATATTTATAAATACAGGTTAAATGATCAGTGAATGGGGGTAGGACTAAATAAGTTTACACTTCTTCCTACTCCTTTTTTTGGCACATGTAAATCAATATAGCAAGTTGTAAAGGATTAAATTCTTTGTTTTGTTTTGTTTTCTTAAACTTCTCATGAAGTGTTTTTCTTTTTACTTTTATAAAAAAAAACCTGGCTCACTTGGTTCTCACTGCCTTATGTATCGCAAAAAAAACTATTCTAATGAACTGGAAACAAATATCCAATCTATGCATTAATCAATTTAGGAATCTTCTGTTAAATCATATCAGTAATGAGATAATGTCTGCCTCCACTAAACATCATTCGGCAGAACTGCATTCTCTCTGGTCCCCGATTATAGGCTTCATTACCTAGTGGGGGCGGGTGGGTGGTGATACATACATAAATATCTCTGCTGTTTCTCATCATCATTTGCTGCATCGGCAGGACTTGGAGCTCTCCAGTCTCCCGGCGGCTCTGGTTGAACAGCCCGACAAACCATCTCCGATCGCGCTGTTTTCTTTACCGAGATCACAAGAAAAGCAGAGCAGTGATCTCCTTTCCATCCCGTGTTGCTGTCTTGTTTATTTGTCTTTACTCCACCAACTCGAAATATTGAATCATTTTTCTAAGCCAACGGCGCGACGCAGCTCAAACAGCAGGTGTATCAGCCCTATAATCTGACTGGTTTACGAGTAAATCATCCCCCACGTGGGGTGCGCTCTTATGATTGAACAGAAGATATCTGTTTGGTTGCAGATCCTTCCGTGTTAAAAAAAAAAACGCATTTGTGAATCGAGTCACGTCAGGGGAGTCTCAAAAGTCACATGCAAATCCACCTCAGCTCACAAACAAAAAACGTTTGTAAATCAGGTTATATTTGTGTGTGCATAGAAAATACATTTGCGTATCTTGTCCTACACACGTGTGAATTTTGTCCTTTGCATTTGTGGATCGGCGTGTGCATTTGTGAATTTTGTCCTGTGCATTTGTGAATTATGAAACTGTTCTAGCTCCATACTTGAAACTGAAAAGGCTTTTGATAATGCAGCCAAGATAATGTAAGTCATCTTCTCTGTTACAGAATCATAAAGGAAGACCCAAAAGATACTGCTGTGATGATTGCGAGAAAGTCTTCACCACTTCATCAAACCTGAAGATCCATAAGAAAACTCACACTGGTGATAAACCACATAGCTGTGATCAGTGTGGAGCGGCTTTTACCCATAAAAGTCACCTAACGAGACACCGACGTATTCACACTGGAGACAAGCCTTACAGGTGTGATCAGTGTGGAGTTGCTTTTGCCCAGCAAGGTTATTTGACGATTCACCAACGTATTCACACTGGAGACAAGCCTTACAGATGCGATCAGTGTGAGGCGGCTTTTGCCCGGCAAGATGCTCTAATTAATCACCAACGTATTCACACTGGAGACAAGCCTTACAGGTGTGATCAGTGTGGTGCGGCTTTTGCCCAACAATGTGATCTAACGAGACACCAACGTATTCACACTGGAGACAAGCCTTACAGATGTGATCAGTGTGGAGCGGTTTTTGCCCGGCAAGATCATTTGACGAGTCACCAACGTATTCACACTGGAGACAAGCCTTACAGGTGTGATCAGTGTGGGGCGGCTTTTGCCCGGCAAGATCATTTGACGAGTCACCAACGTATTCACACTGGAGACAAGCCTTACAGGTGCGATCAGTGTGGGGCGGCTTTTGCCGAGCAAGGTGCTCTAACCAATCATCAACGTATTCACACTGGAGACAAGCCTTACAGGTGTGATCAGTGTGGAAAGGCTTTTGCCCAGCAAGGTGCTCTAACGAATCATCAACGTATTCACACTGGAGACAAGCCTTACGGGTGTGATCAGTGTGGAGCGGCTTTTGCCCGGCAAAGTACCCTAACGACTCACCAACGTATATATACTTTGAGGATCTCCTCAACCCGACTGACATGCCTTCCACTGAGGAAGCAGAGAGTGGGGACTCGGAGACGTGCTCATCCATCACCCAAGCCGAGGTCACTGAGGTGGTTCATAAGCTCCTCAGTGGCACCGGGGCTGGATGAGATTCGCCCTGAGTACCTCAAGTCTCTGGATGTCGTAGGGCTGTCTCGGTTGACATGCCTCTGTGACATAGCGTGGAGGAAGGGGACAGTACCGTTGGAGTGGCAAACCCGGGTGGTGATCCCTCTGTTTAAAAAGGGGGACCGGAGAGTGTGTTCCAACTATAGGGGGATCACACTTCTCAGCCTCCCCGGGAAAGTCTACGCCAGGGTACTGGAGAGGAGAATATGGCCAATAGTTGAACCTCGGATTCAGGAGGAACAATGCGGTTTTCGTCCCGGTCGTGGAACACTGGACCAGCTCTATACCCTCCGCAGGGTGCTCGAGGGTTCATGGGAATTTGCCCAACCAGTCTACATGTGTTTTTTGGATCTGGAGAAGGCATTTGACCATGTCCCTCGTTGCCATTCTGTGGGCGGTGCTCAATGAGTATGGAGTCCGGGGCCCTCTATTAAGGGCTGTCCGGTCTCTGTATGATCGGAGCAGGAGTTTGGTTCACATTGCCGGCATCAGATCAGACTTGTTCCCGGTGCATGTTGGACTCCGGCAGGGCTGCCCTTTGTCACCGGTCCTGTTCATAATTTTTATGGACAGGATTTCTAGGCGCAGCCAGGGGCCGGAGGGGATCCGGTTTGGGAACCTCAGGATTTCATCTCTGCTTTTCGCAGATGATGTTGTCCTGTTGGCTTCATCGGACCGGGACCTTCAGCATGTGCTGGGGATGTTTGAGGCCGAGTGCGACACGGCTGGGATGAGAATCAGCACCTCCAAAACCGAGGCCATGGTTCTCCATCGAAAAGGGTGGTGTGCCTTCTCCGGGTGGGTGGAGAAGTCCTGCCTCAGGTGGAGGAGTTCAAGTATCTCGGGATCTTGTTCACGAGTGAGGGAACGATGGAGATTGAGATTGACAGACGGATCGGTGCAGCGTCCGCAGTTATGTGGTCGATGTACCGGACCGCCGTGGTGAAGGAGCTGAGTCGAAAGGCGAAGCTCTCGATTTACCGGTCAGTCTACGCACCTACCCTCACCTATGGTCATGAACTTTGGGTAGTGACCGAAAGGACGAGATCGCGGATACAAGCGGCCGAGATGAGTTTCTTCCGCAGGGTGGCTGGACGGTCCCTTAGAGATGAGTTTCCTCGGCAGGGTGGCTGGACGCTCCCTTAGAGATGAGTTTCCTCCGCAGGGTGGCTGGACGCTCGCTTAGAGATAGGGTGAGGAGTTCGGTCACCCGGGAGGAGATCGGAGTCGAGCCGCTGCTCCTTCACAGGAAGGTGGCTTGGGCATCTGTACCGGAGGCCTCCTGGACGCCTCCCTAGGGAGGTGTTCCAGGCATGTCCCTCCGGGAGGAGACCCCGGGGAAGGCCCAGGACACGCTGGAGAGACTATGTCTCTTGGCTGGCCTGGGAACGCCTCGGACTCCCCCCGGAAGAGCTGGAGGAAGAGCTGTATCAGATACATACATTTCCACGTACATATACACCCACAAGTCCAGTCCACCCCACCATCCCCTCACCCAGCGCAGAATGAGGAAGTCAGCCGTCCGATCACAGTCACAGTCCGATATGAACTATGGATTGTGTGATTATATGAACAGTTGAGGCCTTGGGTCAGCTTTGAGGGCCAGTTCTGGGGCCTCAGGCTGAGACCAGCCTTGAGTTTATGATACCTGACCGCATGGTTTGGAACAAAGGAAACCCCATTGACGCAAAGCTCAACCTGGATTTGCATCTAAGGCCCTGCAGTGATAAGGAACAGCCCCTGATTGGACACAGACCCCAAGCCACTGGGGGGCCTTGACTTCCTGGGCCAGCTATAAAAGGAAAAGCTCTCTTCTCCTCTGCTCTGTCCGTTTTGCAGCGAGTGGCCCGCGAGTTTTCTGAGCCCAAAGAGGAGCAGAACCAGGGATCCTGCAGGCCTCGACGTGAACGCCTTTGGACCGACCTGGAGCTGAAGGAGGCCCAGCTGCTGTGCCCATGTATTCCCCTCATCCACACTGGTCCTCATTTGGACCAGGAGAGCAAGAGAGCAGCTCTTTATCAGGATCCCCTGCTGAGCGTAACTACTCTTTGTTTCATCAAGAAACACTGACCGGCCGGATCAAACCACTTTCTCTTCATTTACAAAGATTCACGTAAGAGGCTGTTCTGTGTCTGGGCAGAGAAACTTAGTAACACATTTTAAAAGTTAGTTTTACGTTGTGAGCCGGACTGGTGATCCCGTCACAACTGTGCTCATTAGTTGAGTGTGTTTGTTTATCTTATTGTTTTCTCCCCTCATTCTGCTCCTACTACCACCCCCACCCCCCCTTCACGTAATCTGAAGTTTTGTGTACATGTTTAGTTAGTTGTTGTTTTTGGGTAGTTTAGCCATCAGAATTTATCCGAAGTGTTCTTTTACCATCTTCTTGACACTTGTGTAAATAAATTCTGATTAATTTGAATGAGAGAAGTTGTTCGTGCTTATTTTACACTTATTTGTCACAACTGTTGTTGCAAGGCCTTTGTTCAAACTCCTCCCTTCACTATTATTCTGAAGAATAATCTACCTTGAGACTAATTTTTGCTGTTTAGTTATCTTTTTCCTGATTACATCAGGTGGTGCCCCGTTTTGATTAAGTCATTTTGATAATTCAATTTGATAATCTACTTTATAATTATTAATGATTGTCCTTCGACAATCATTAATGACTCTTTGATAACTGAACCCGCACCTCCCATGTGGCACAACATCAATGATATTAGAAAATAAATGTATGGCTTTATATAAGTTGTGTAGTGGTAGAATAAAATATCATCCAGCACAGAGATGTCATGGGTGTGAAAACAAACATTGAGAAAAAACAATTTTTCCCTCTTTTTATAGCAGGCAGTTAATGTTCTTTTTCCTGTAAAGTTGGACATTTTAAAGTGTAGGTGAATTACTACTTAGGTGAATTACTTTCTTTTTCAACAAAATGAATTTCTGCATGAGAGCCAATGCAAGAAAGAGATGGTCGACCTTCCGGTCCTGAGCACCAAGAAGAGGACTGGAGTGGTTTTCCAAGTCCAAATAATAACACTGTAAAGTCTCACGTTTCCACCAAGGTTCAAACAGGGGACGTTTCACGTGTTAGGCTAACGTGATAACCGCTACACTACAGAAACTGACATGCTTTGACCTGCAAAGTCGACGGGCATAACAAAAAAAATCCTGTAAAACATTCTGCTACAAGTCTTGACAGCAAGATGGATACTGCAGGTTTTCTCCTGGCTGCTCTGAAAGACTCATTCTCTGAGAAATATTTTATCTCTTCCTTTTCTTCAAGTCTTTGCACATTGGCTTTGAAGTTATCTTCATATTAATTATATTAGAAATAAATGTATGGCTCTATATAAGTTGTCCTCTTGTGGTACAATAAAAAATCATCCACCACAGAGATGTCATGGGTGTGAAAACAATCTAGAAAAATCTTTTTTTTTCGTTTTTTTAAAGGCAGGTAATTAATATGTTTCTTTTTTGTTATAAAGTTGGACATTTTAAAGTGTAGGTGAATGGAGAATGACTGGCGTTTGGTCTGCAACAACTGCAACAAAATTAATTTCTGCGTGAGACCCAATATGAGAAAGAGATGCTCAGCCTTCCTGTCTTGCGCACCAAGTAGAGACTGGAGTGATTTTCCAAGTCCAAATAATGTTATTGCAAAGTCATACATGTTTCTGCCCAGTTTTGAACAGGGCCCTTTCGCGTGTTAGAACGTGATAACCACTACACTACAGACACTGCCATTCGCTGAAATCAGTGGGCCAAGAGACTCTGATTGCTAAAATGCCCACAGCAAGATGGATACTGCAGGTTTTCTCTTGCATGCTCTGAGAGGCTCATGCTGAGGGACATATTTTATCTCTTGCTTCTCTCTGAACTACGGAAACTTGGAATTTCTTTGAAATCAGTGTGCAAAATTTTAAATTCCATGCAAATAATCTCTGGTTGCCACATTTTCCCGACAGCAAGATGGATGCTGCAGGTTTTCGATTACCTGCTTTGAAAGACTCATGTTGCGGGACATACCGTGGGGCAAAAAAGTATTTAGTCAGCCACCAATTGTGCAAGTTCTCCCACTTAAAAAGATGAGAGGCCTTCAACTATGAGACACAGAATGGGGGGAAAGTATCCAAGAAATCACATTGTAGGATTTTTACTGAATATTGATACATTCCTGGGTAAAACAAGTATTTGTTCACCTACAAACATGCAAGATTTCTTCCTTTCACAGACCTGTAACTTCTTCTTTTAGAGGCTCCTCTGTCCTCCACTCGTTACCCACGTTATCTGAATTCATGGCACCTGCTTTAACTGGTTATCAGTATTGATAACCAGTAACACAAGTATTGAGATTAACTTTTGTTATTGATCAAATACTTATTTTAAACTATAATTTGCAAATACAATCTTTAAAAATCAGCCAATGTGATTTTCTGATTTCTTTTTTCATTTTGTCTCTCATGGTTGAGAATATCTGTGATGAAAATTACAGATATATATATATATATATATATATATATATATATATATATATATATATATACCGTTCTTCAGAATCAGAAAAGGGTTTATTGCCAAGTTTTCACACGAGGAATTTGTTATGGTGGTTGGTGCAACACAATACAATTATAAAAACAAATATATAAGAGATAAAATAAAATGTAGACCAGGGCCCTCATTTATCAACCGTGCGTACGCACAGATCTGTGCGTAAAGCGTGCGTACGAGCATTTCCACACAAAGTATGGTATTTATCAACATGTATTTGTGCGCAGAAACACGTGTAAATATACGCACAGCTCCAGACCATGCGTACACACAAAACCTAGTGGTAGAACACTGAAACTACAAATAGAACCCATTAAAAGAGTCTCAAACTTCAATCGCTGAACTGTGACTGAACGGGGAAGATGTGCACATGTTCCCCGTTCAAAGCTATAAAAGACAGCTTTGGCAGGACGACCTGAAAAGAAAATACAAGTACCATGGCTCATCTTGCAGTGTTGGAGGATTTAGAGACCGTGCGCTCCGCAAAAACACGCTCCGCAGAGAGCGCGTTTTCAAAGAGCGCGCTGATGTTCAGTGAGAGCACGGAGCGGCTTCTCAGCAGGAATCGCTTCCCCCAAAACATTCTGATGGATCTATGCTGTGATTTACAACTCCATCCCAGTCACATCCAGCTCCTGTCCACCCTGGGATGTTTGTCCACCGGAACATTTCAGAGAGAGATTGGAGACATATGCGGCATTTCTCAGCAGAATCATGCCGGTGTTGTATGCAATAATTTCTCTGGCCCTAATTTACACCCAGTTTCTATACACACATCACCAACAAGCCCAAATTAAACGAGGATTTCATGCCATCGCCGGATTCCCAAACATTATTGGATCTATATTGCACCCAACTCACAATAAAAGCACCATCACACAATGAATTTAGTTACGTGAACATGAAAGGATTTCATTCAATCAATGCACAAATAATCTGCGATGCAACTATGTCTCTGTTGCCCGTCGTTGCCCGGTGGCCTGGAGGAATGCAACACTCATTTATTCTGCAGAACAGCTCTGTTGGTGTTTTCACCTCCAAGCAGGAGCTTTTGACTCCAACCAAATCTTAATTCATGGATAATCTTCCAAGAAATATATCAAACATGGTCAACATAATTATTTTACAAGCCAAATATCACATACATAAATGCAAATGGAATAACAGCAAACCCTCCATTGTACATCTGAAAAATGAATGTAAACTTAAACCGATGTGTGAAAAAAACGATATTGCCAAAAGCTTATATGAAACGATGTCTTTGTTTCTTAATTTTTATTAATACACTCCCCATAGCCTGTCAGTAAATGTATCTTTTTTTTTTTTTGCTCTCAACCCCCCCAAATGTTGAATATTTGTAGATAATTGATTATTTTGTTTCATTTGCCTTTTGTTGTAAACTCTACAGAATTTTGTTCAATAAAGTTTGTAAACCTCCAAGCGGGAGCTGTTGTTGCACCATATATGGCCAATTGGAGGCGTTTCTGTATGCAAATGACAGTAACCATGCACGAGCACGGCAGTTTAGAACAGGTGGGATTTATCATCATTGCTGTGCGTACGACCAGCGTCCGCACGTTTGATAGATCCGGATTTTTTTGTACTTACACACATTCTAAATTTCACTCCTACGACAGAATTTAGAACCTTTTCTACGCACTGTTGATAAATGAGGGCCCAGGTCTGTATTTAAGTTAAATTAAACTTATATGAATGTAGAAAGACTAACTATTTTATTTTATTTTATTCCTTTATAGCTCTTATGGTGTGTTTGCAGTGTATTTACTGTACATCCAAGAAATAAAAACTTTGTGAACCCTCAGTTTGAGAGTCAACCATCATCAGTCGGAGATTCTACAGAAATTTTTTTTTCTTTCTGTGCGGCCCGGTACCGGGCTGTGCCCCGGAGGTTGGGGACCACTGCCTTAAGCTAGCGCTTCCTCAGTTAGCTTGCTCTCACACGTGTCCGGCGTTACAGCATTTTTCTCCAGAGTTGGAAAGGTCTTTCGCTGTGAAACAATGTCCATTAATCATCTCCAAATTGTTACAGCACTCACTGGGACGACTTGGTGCATAAGACATGGACTTTATTTCAGCCGAAGACAGGGTAAAACCATACGGTTGCTCTGAGGCATTCAGTACATTTCTCTGCTTTTTTCCCTCAACTCTAAAAACCAACAAAGAACAAGGGCTTCTTCTCTGGTGCTAACCAGCACTATCATGTTAGTGACACAGTTGCTCTGCTGGCGTTATCTAACAGGCGCTACACATGTAACTCAAGGTTTTGTAATCAAGGCCTGGATCTCTACGTACACATACCTAGATATATACGAAAAAGAACCATGTCCCATGAAGGCTGGTTAGCTCAGAAGGTCAGAGCGTGGTGCTAATAACGCCAAGGTCATGGGTTCAATCCCCATACTGGCCAAACTGGTTACCAGTTAAACTCTGGGGATCTTACAAAGTTTCAGTTTTTAAAGATCGTATGTTTCATTGTTAACTTTATGTGGACCAAGAATTATTCACGTCTGCAGGATCACCTGCCTTGACGAAATGAGGAAATAAAGATGACTTCTAAACATAAGGAATGTAATAAGTTTATAAAGCAAGGGGAAGTTTATTTGGAATAGACATTCCACGTACAATTCAAAGTGCTTTACATTAAAACATTTGAAAAATGAGGATAGAAATATGTGTCACTGATAAAAAATTATCATCCAACAATAAAAAAGGCTCTAAATGCTCTGGTTCTGCAGGTTCTCTGACAGGTTTTTGTGGCCGAGTGCTAAAGGCGTTCGAATGCCTTATATTTGTAAAAATATGAAGAAGAAGAAACAAAATATTCAGACAATAACCTGAGTATCTCAGCTGGTAGAGCAACAGACTTTTAATCTGAGGGTCCAGGTTTCAAGTCCCTGTTCAGGTGGATAAACTGCTGACCACAATTTCTAACTCTTAAGAAACAACTAGATTACTTTCAATGTCCATCTCAAGCTATTAAATAAAAAACAAAGGGTGAAATACAGAGACAAAGCTCTCTTGCAAGACCTCGGTAGTTCAGATTCAGAGCATCACACTCTTAATCCATGGGACCTGTATTTTTCCAAACAATAACTGTGCCCAACTCTGCCCAAACTTGACAAACTGCTCGATCGATTGTAGAAAGATGCAAAGGACAACTCAAATCTTCTTACTCCTAAGTTTTTATTTTCTTGAAGATGGGTTTAGTTTGATGGTTTAAATGGGGATAATCAAATAATGGAATGGGATAAAGAAGAGTAGTAGTAGTAGGTTGATAACCTTTAAGATAAACAGAAAAGACATTAATTAGACTCAATTTAAACAACAATCAGTAAGCATTTTTCCTTTAAGATTTCTAAATAATATGTCACTCAGTGTTACTCAAACATTTAAATTAACTTCTCAAAGTTAATTTCTTCACTTAATAGTTTCTCAAATGATCAATATTAACTAAACATAAAGTAACATCATGTTTGACTACTTTCAATAATCTATACATGCTTAAATTAACATAAACAAATTAAGTCAACTTAAATTGCATTGGATTTACTAAACTAAAAAACCCAATCACATCCACATTCAAACTGGTTCTTTCTACCAGTTGCGTCTTCAATGGATCAGGTGTGTGGTCAGGAGTTGTTACCAGGAGAGAGATGGAGCTAACCGAGACCAGAGCAAACATTTCCTGCCATGCCTTCCTGTGCACAGGTGAACATGGCCCCAATTAGTGACTTCCTGGGAGCACCAGTACTGTGTGTGGTCGCCCTCTGCTGGTTTGGAGTATGAAACTTGGTATTTGACACAACAATAACGTAACAATGTTAATGGCAGCAAAGTGGGACTTGTTCACTCTGAGCCACATGTAGATGATATCAGTGCCAGGACTGAGTGTGTGAGTGACTACATCACCTTCTGTGTGGAAAACATCATCTCCACCACAACACAAAGGTGTTTACCCGACAATAAACCCTGGATCACCAGTGACCTGAAGGAAATCCTCAAACAGAAGAAAAGAGCCTTCAGGGAGGGAGACAGAAGATTATTGAGGTCAGGACAAAAACTAGTGAAAGTCCAGACTAAAGATAAGGAGGAGGAAGCCGGAGAACAAGCTGCAGCAGAACAATGTGAGAGATGTGTGATCAGGGATGAAGAAGAACAGGCTTCAGGCAGAAGGAGAACCAGATAGATGGAGGTCTCATCTTCCAGCTCATTCATGGTTTTTCTACTGCTCCATCATCGTCTCCTCCGGCACCAGGAGATGCTGGACCCGTCCACCTCCCACCTGTCTGTCTCTAGCATTCTCCTGCTACTTCACCGCATGTTTAGCTGAAACCCAGCTGCTATCTCCACTCCAAGCAAAAGAGAAACATCTTTTATCTGATTATGATCAGAGTATTGTTGTCCATGTAGACATAGGTGTTGACTGTTAGAACTCATGTTCATAATGATTGCTGAGTTTCCCCCAAAAAAGAAAACTTCACTCTTAACTCCCTCTCATGTTTGCTGCATGGGCTGGAATTGAACCGAGGTCAACTGCTAGCAGATATGCTGACCACTAAACCACCAACGCTGCAGGAGACGTCACAGTTTACCAGCCACATGAGCAGGTGAGCAGTCATGATGTCAGGAAAGTAACTGTTTGTTGATGCTTTCTTCAAAATCCCAAGCTACTTACCTCCATTTGTCCTTCACCTTATACAACAACTTCTACATTAACGGTTGCATGTTTGCATGTATATTCAGTTAGACACGTGTTGTATGTCATCCATTGCTTTACAGCATCCTCTTAGAAAGAGACCATAGACTTGGAGAGGTTTGATAATGACAACTGTCATTGGCCGTGTTTCCCAGATCAGTTAAGTAGTTCTTAACAGCGAAAGACTTCTTTCAAACCTTCTTAAGGAGCCTGTGAAAGAAAATCGCGTTTCCCAGAGTTGCTCTTAGCTTAAGTATCTCTTTCATTAAGAAGGAAATGAAAGATGCTGCTGACCCAGTCTTTACAACCATCTTAGTGAACAAAGACTCACAGATCCAGCCGCGTCAGGCAAATCATTATCACACCAAGCAATGAGATATTAAAACAATGCACCCCACACAAATTTTGATCTATTTTATACTTTAGATTTATATTGTTTAGCATTCATTGGTGACAGCAAAGGGGGAAAAATAAGAAAAATAAGGAATAACAAGTGTTTTCCTGTATATGCTTTATGCATTACGCACAAATAAAACGATCATCATGAATATCATTTATTTGATAATTTGGCTGCTATACAGCATGTTCTCTCTGCAAATCAACCGCGTCACCGTGCGCGAAGCAGAACTGTTTTTATGAACGCATTCGTGCGTCAGCACTTCAGTCCCCTGGACGTGCTGTCGGACCGGGCTGTCCAGGCAGCCGGGACACCGATACTCCTGCCGAGCCCGAGCCAGAGCACCTACATGTGTGATGACAGGGAAGCAGCAGCTGAAGAATAGGAGCCTTTGATGAATCGTTCATTACAGTCTCAAATATAATCAATGGTGTCGGTTTATATTAAAGAATCTTTTTGCCCAGAAGAAAAAAGAGCGAAGACAACGACCCATAACTATTTTCTTCTCTTGAAAAAACCTGCACCGCGGGGTTTAGGATAAAAAGACGCTACAGAGTCGGGATGCAGCGGCATCAGAGGAGCAGTGGAATACGTGCGAGGCGGGGCTGATCTCTGCAATTAGAAGCCCTCTATAATTGTAAAAAGAATTTCACTTATCACGGGTTCTTTTTGGAACATAACCCCTGCGAAAAACCAGGGATTGCTGTAATTCCACGTTGCGATTTGCGAAACTCGCATTCTCTTGGCTCATGTTTTTGAACGCACACACACGCCCACCACGTTTCCTCCCGGTCTCTGCGTGTGGGGAAAAAAAGCCTCACTGTAGCCAGAAATAACGGAGTAACGCACCGTTTGGATGAAAAAGGGTCATTGAATTATATTTATCATCTTAATTTTTCATTATAACGCACAGGCAGCAGTGAATTAGTGCGTTAGGTAGCAGTGCTGCGTGTGAAAATGCGCTGATAGTGATCGGTGATGGATTTGCCTGGCATCGATTGATTTGGTTTCAGAACCGGACAGCTGCTCCAAAGAGCTTCTGAAAGAGTGAAACTAAAGGACGGTGTTAAGAAGTCATCTGGGAAACACCCGTATCTTAGGATTCTCTCTTAGTTGAAACCTTCTTTGAACCTCTCTTAAGTCCTTAAGAGAGGTCGGATCTGGGAAACCCGGCCATTGACATTTGAATGAACAGCTCTCTCTTCGTACCTACTCCTGACTGGATTACAGCTTTCTCAAGAACCCTGGCAGTGACGGTCAGCCAACGACTGTTCCCTTATGAGCAACAATTATCATCTCAATATGAATGAGGCCTGTTAAAATATCAGGAGAGTTCAGTCTGCTTTTACTGCTTAGGAAATGTTAGAAGAAGCACTTGCTACACTGAGAAACATTCTAAGTGTTTGTGTTGACAAACAGTTTCCTCCCAAACAGAGGAGAAGGTGAAGACTTTATCCAACCATGTGGAAAACACAGAAATTGGGTCCATTTTTCCACAAAGCCTGTGGTTTTTATCATTACAGGAGTGATATACTTAATTGTTAGTTTGAAGGCTCTGCTGGGATTTGAACCCAGGATCTCCTGTTTACAAGACAGGTGCTTTGACCAACTAAGCCACAGAACCTCCAACGATGTCTTCAGCTTGTTATACAAACCCTGTTGACACAAAAGTTCTTCCTCTGGAGCAGCTTGATTCCACCTCACTGGGATATATTTAGTTCACAAACCTGTTCCACTACTGTCCTGGCTTTATGTGAAGTAA
Source organism: Cololabis saira (assembly GCF_033807715.1). Lineage (NCBI taxonomy): Eukaryota > Metazoa > Chordata > Actinopteri > Beloniformes > Belonidae > Cololabis > Cololabis saira. The sequence continues at coordinate 40,676,150 of NC_084601.1, forward strand.
CAGAGCTATGAAGGAGGTGAAACAACGCTTTTATAGTTACCATATATGGTTACCTGCCCTGAAATTTGATGTTCTTTTCTTCTTAAGTTAAAACTTCTTCCCGTTTCCCCGATGTAAGTTTTATTACATGATTGACAGGGGATTTCGTATATGACGTTGCATTTTTTGTTGTGATCTATTTTGTCCTTTGGGTGCACTAACAACTGTCTGAGTTTTGTGTGAGGTTTTACCGGTGTATTAATGTCGTATTTCCGCATGACTCTCTGTATTTTTTCCGTGATTCCTCTGATATACGGTAGAGCCACGGTTCCTCCGTTCTCGGTCTTGTTGGTGGGTTTGTACTTCTTTTTTGGTTCTGTTTCTTTCCTTCTCACTTGTTCTGCCCCTTTTTTAATTGCTCATTGTGGGTATTGACATGCTTTAAATGCTTGTTTGATGTGTTTCTCCTCCATCGCCCTGTCCTCCGGGTCCGTGACTATTGTTGCGCGTTCGTGTAGAGTTCTGATGACTGACATCTTGTGAGCTGTGGGTGTTCTGATGTCCATAATAAATACTGATCAGTGTGGGGAGGGAGGACAGCGGGGGGGGGGGCGTGGCCGACCTGTCAAACCTGGCAGGTTGGCCAAGACCTCATCGTGAAAACCATAGACATATATAAAGGCTAGATGACTCACGGCGGAGTCTCCAGCGTCGTTCACCCGCGGCCATCTTGCCACAGGAGACTCTCTGATGCGCATGCGTGCGCTATAGTTGTTGCTGTTGGAGGGTGAGTGGTCTGTACAGACAAAAATACTCATAACTTGCTGAAATCTTGACGGATTTACAAGCGGATTGGTTCATCATAAACGTAATTAACGTGGGTATGATTCGGGATGCTTGGACATGTTGAAATTGTATCTCTTCGTTGCGAAAAACGACCTAATCATGCAGCATATACAATAATATCAATATCAATATAATAGTATCACCACTAACTAACGTTAACGTTACCTGCCCAAGTTATCAAGGGTGACCACCAGTACTCAAGTTGTAAAAAAAAAAAAATCAGGGGGGATGGTGGATTTGATCATATGGGGACAGATAATTTGTGCTGATTACAAATAATATAATATATTACAAATAATAGCAGTGACCAAAACACCTGCAGAAATACTGCAGGAATGACATAGCAGCAGTTAAATGCAGCCTTCTGTAAGCTTTAAATATCCACTGGGCTTACATCAAATACATCAAAACACAACAATAAAAACACTTTTCTGAACTTATCAATATGACTCTGTCCTTCACAGGATAAGTAACATGGATCACTGCAAAAACTCTAAATCTTAACAAGAATATTTGTCTTATTTCTAGTTAAAATGTCTCATTTTAGTAAAAAAATCTCATTACACTTAAAACAAGACTCAGGACTGGAAAAAAACAACAATTTTCACCTGTTTCAAGTAGATTTTCACTTGAAATAAGTAGAAAAATCTGCCAGTGGAACAAGATTTTCTTGCTTATAAGAAGTAATAAGAAGATAAATCTTGTCCCACTGGCAGATTTTCCTACTTATTTCAAGTGAAAATTTACTTGAAACAGGTGAAAATGGTCAAATAAGTTATTTTTCTGGTCTTATTTTTCTGGTAATGACTAAATGTTGAAATAGCAGTAAAACCACATTCATTGATGAAATGACATAAGGGATGGAAAGGGGGGATGGATAGAGGTATATATATATATATATATATATATATGGACACACATATGTAATGTCATGACGTAAATACATCATAATGTAATAATATATTAATATGTTATGTCATATGAATACATGTTATATGGTAATAATATGTATATATATATATATATATATATATATATATATATATATATATATATATATATATATATATATATATATATATATATATATATATATATATATATATATATATGTTATATGGTAATAATATATATATGTTATAATGTAACTATAAATATTACTAAGAATACTATAGAAATATTGATTAAATATGAAAACCATGTCATGGCTATCTGTTTCTGGTTATTTTCATATAAAAGTACGTTTTTCAATGTTTATAATTATTCACAAGTATGTAGTGCCATAACTACATCTCTGACGTTCATGACAAACCAAACTGTTTGAAAATCTGTTGAGAATTGAGCAAGTTAAGGTTGTTTAAGCAGTACATGCTCCATTGAACACAATGTTATTCTGAGCGAGTTCTCCTGTGGCAAGATGGCCGCCGTGTGACGACGTCGCTCTCCATTGGCAGCAGCGCGGACGAGTCATCTAGCCTTTATATATGTCTATGGGTTGGCCAAGACCTCATCGTGAAAACAGCTGATAAGGACGTTGTCACTTCCCATCACGTGACACTCTGAGGAAGGCGGGAGATCCGCCCAAACTGTTAGAACGGAAGGTAAGAAGTCGGAATTTTGTCTGGAAAAAAGAAACTTTAGGATAGGTTGACACATTAATTCATTTGATGTTAAATTTGAGCAAACCCTACTTAGTAGCTGGCGGGGGTCAGCTTATTTTTGAATACAATTTTTATAATGTGAAACTTTCAAAGATAAACCAAGTTTTAGTGGTAACCAGTTTGGCCAGTATGGGGAATGAACCCATGATCTTGGTGTTATCAGCACCTCCGTCTGACCTTCTGAGACATCCAACCTGGTTCTTGAGTTCCATGCATAGTCCCCCAAGCCAGGTACAGATCTCTAAGTCGGTCATTTAGTGTCAGACCCTAAGAGGTCGGACCTGATGGATCGAGAAAGAGGAGTCACAGGAAGACCACATGGCCTAATGGACAAGGCGTCTGACTTCGGATCAGAAGATTGAGTGTTCGAGTCCCTCTGTGGTTAAAGAGGTTTAAAACAGTTAGTTCAAGATGTACTCTTATGACCATAGTACATGTCATAGAAATATATTACTCAACTATGTATTTGTCCAGATGGAAGCAATAGGATTTGTTTCTTTGCAGGTTTCTACCGAAGGTCCTATCAGAAGGTCCTGATGTCCTGGAGATCAGACGTTCTCAGCTGCTCCAACAGTGGATGTTCTAGTTTTTCAGTGTTTCTCAGCCCTGTTCCCCGGAGCTCACTGACCTGCAACTTTTAGATGTTTGTAGATTTTTTTCTTTCCTCATGATGAGACAGAAAGTGAACTTTAAACCAAAGTGTCCTCTATTCCATAATAGGAAAACTATCCTGGTGAAACAACATTTAAAATTGTCTTCAGAAACCAGGATTCTCATCTTCTGTCCTTAACTTTGTGAAGTGACAGCAGCAGCGTCAGGATGGCCGAGTGCTCTCAGGCTCCGGATTCAAGGACTGACTGTTTCCTTTTATTTAGATTTTAGATTTTATTGCTTGTAATGAGAAGATACATCTTGTCCCACTGGCAGATTTTCCTACTTATTTCAGGTGAAAATTTCCTTGAAACAGGTGAAAATGGTCAAATATTATTTTTCTGCTGTTATTTTTCTGGTGATGACTCTAAATGTTGAAATAGCAGTAAAACCACATTCATTGATGAAATGACATAAGGGATGGAAAGGGGGATGATTTGGACCGTTTTTATTTCAGGGGGGATGCCATCCCCCCTCATGTCGAGTACTGATTATAAGTAACAATATTTACCCACCTGGAGGTTTATCCACTTTGCCCATTGGGAAGAATGAGATACTTCTCATCTTCTAAGCATTTCTTCACTTCTTCAGGTCGTCCTCCCATCCCTCAATAGCAGTAGGCAGAGGTAAGATGATATTGTCCCGTTTGAGCTGTGACAGGTGGTGTTCCCACATGTTTTATATCCCCAACGCTCGGAGAAAGAGGGTTAGCGTGTTCACTCAGCATGTAAACAAACGCCGGTTCCGGTACGCGCCGGAAGTCGCACCCATAATTCACGCAAAGCCTCATGGGGGCTAGGAATAAGGTGGATAAAGAACCAACCTGATCATTTTCAAGATTCATCTCAACCTATTAAATAAAAAAACAAACGTAGGAGAGACAGAAACAAAGCTTTCATGCCAGACCTTGGTAGCTCAGATGTAGAGACCTTGAATGTGAGTGACCTGGGGTCCGTTTCACAAAGCAGGTTTAGTGAAAACTCTGAGTCTGTTAACCCTGAAATGAGGGAAACTCTGAGTTTTCCGTTTCACAAAGGGAGGTAACTCAAACCAGAGAAAGAGAGGTAACTCTAGCCTGTTTCACAAAGAGAGGTAACTTAAGCTCTCGGTCAGTTACCGTAGTAACAGACGCTCTGAACCCAACCTGGTCGGGACCAGGTTTATTTCAGCGAACCTGGAGTTTCTCTCTGTCTCCTCCCTCAGTGGCGTCAATTCAGCCAATGGGTCTTTACGCAATACGCATCCGTTTTCTGCACCACGGACAGCAAGCGGCAGAGTTAGAGAGCAGAAAAAGCTTATCTAACAAACGCAATTTAACTCGTTCACTTTATTCACTATGTCAGTGCAACAATATCACAGGGACATCCCAGTTTAACTTCAAACAGTTAAAGTCCAAATGCAAAAAGGAGAGGGAGAGTAAAAAAAAAGTCAAATATTTCCCTTAAACAGATGTATAAGAGGATTTATATCTTACTTTGAGATGAACTTGCATAATTAATCCATCAGTGGCTAACAGCCTCGTTAATATCTTCTGGACCCATCACTTGCCTTCTTTCTTTTTTTTTATTGCTTGGTTGTCTGCTTCCTTTTCATTTTTGTAAGTTAACACTGCAGAGCGCACTAAAAACGAGATTGATAGCGACCACTGTCGTCAGGGACTCTGGGACATTTCAAGATATTACGGGGGGTACAAGTGTTGGGATAGATAATACCTACTGAAATCCATCATGTTGTTCTGATATGCATTTGTAGTTATTTTATATGTATGAATTAATAGAATAAATCAATACAAATAGATACAGAGTAATTCCATAAATGTATTTAAAAAAAAAAACATTAACATTTTCCCCTGAAGCCGAGGTGTGGCAGCTGCCTTACCCTGATCTAAATGACAATAAAATTTCATTTTTTTTTTCCAAAATATGCTCTCATACTCGCCATATGCACGTATTAACACTTCTAACTCCAGTGGCGTGAAGTATGTGGATCTTGAGATGCAAACTAATGTTTCCTCAAAGGGATTTTGTAAATTGAAAAGATAAGTAAAGTTAAAAAGAAAAAAAAGAAAATGTATGTCGCTCTTTTGTGTCGCCGGTTGCCATGGTGAATCCTTGTATCAGCGCTCTACTGATGATGGCTTTTTATTTGCCTCACGCTCGCGCTTAACTCCAGGTGAAACTACTTAGAGTTGAGTAAATTACCTCAAATCCGCTGTTCTGGAACCGAAAACTCAGAGTTTCCGATCTCAGAGTAGATCAACTAAGAGTTCAGGATTAGACTCAGAGTTTGTTGAACCTGCTTTGTGAAACGGACCCCAGCATGTGTCCAAACAATAACATCACAGTGTTAATAGCAGCAGAGAGGTGTTTTGTAGGTGTGTAGTGACGACTTCCTTCACTGTTATTCTATAGAACCAACCCTGGCAACAGTCAGGCACGCAGAGAATAAAAGCTACATTAAGACTGATTGTGCTGTTTATTATTATGTCCTGATAAGTCAGCTGGTGCCCCGTTTTGATTTATTCATTTTGATATGTCATTTTCATTATTAAAAACTCTGGATCACTTTCTGCTGCTCCTCTGACCTGCTATAACCTGCCAAATATAGTTTAAATACAACAACCTGGTTCATTTGTGCTGCGATTGGGTTCACTCCATACCAGTACAGGTATCAATAATACTAATGATTTTACGGGTAAATGTATCCATCGGTGTGTTGGGCCACAGTCCTATGTGAACATGGGAACCTTCATTTGAACTTTAAGGCCCAGGTGTTGTGTCTACATCGGTGGTGGTAGTTCTCTTTAAAACTCTGGTTCTTCTTCCTCACTACTGATCTGTTCCAGTCTGCTCCAGTCTGGAGCTAGTGATGGTTGATTAGTGGTCCAGCTCTTGGAGACGGATGAAAATGCATGATGATAAGAGTTACTTTAACCATAGCTTTAATTCCAGGTAGGATCAGAACTGTTTCTCCCATTGTCTGAGCTCATGTTACAGCTGGTTACGTAGAGTGACCCTCGCCAGGTAACAATAACAGCAGAAGGGTCTTTTTTAAATTGGATGATTTTACTGAATCACTTTGACACGCATTTTTTTCCTCATTTTTTAAAATGTTTTTATCAAAGTACTTTGAATCGTACATGGAATGTGGTATACAAATAAACGTGCCTTGGGTTACTTCTGTATATAAATATATAAGTGGAGGAAAAAAAGTATTTAGTCAGACCACCGGTTGTGCAAGTTCTCCCACTTAAAGGTATTATCCCTGATGTTGGAGAGCTAGCAAGATTTGAAAGTGGCACCTCCTCTAAGCCCCGCCCCCTCCTCCCCCTCCTGTCAGCGCTCTGTCCAAAGCCCCGCCCCCTCATCCAAGCCCCGCACCCTCCCCCCCTCCTGTCAGCGCTCTGTCCAAAGCCCCGCCCCCACAAACTTTGGGGAACGCGCATTTGCAGGAGTCGAGTTTTCCAGGACATTTTGGACAGCACATTTTCAACAAAACTACCCCATGTCTCATTCACCTGTAAGCGAGGCGGGTTTTAGGGGGGGCAGGGGGGGGCTGTGTCCACCCAATCAAATGTCCTTTATTTTTTATCATTTTATTTTTTTTATAAATATTAAAAAACATCACAGAATATGTGTACCGTTTCTGATTGGGTGGGCACTGCGCATCATTTTTAGACACAGCAATGAATGCATACTGCAAAAGTTGTGTCTCGGCGGAGGGACCCGACGTCCCAGCAAAATGAGCACAACAGAGAAGTTCAGAACAGCAGACAGAGCACACACTGAAGAATGATTTATGGTTCCGCGTTACACCAACGCAGAATGATGCGCGTCGCCGCGTACCCTACGCCGTAGGCTATGGCATACCCTACGGCGTAGCCGCAGCGCACCGTCAACCGCCAACCGCTCTCCGCCCTCGCCGGGATGGTTATTATATATTCTGCTTCCCTGAGGTTTATTACAAATTGTAAACCATTGACACATCACTGTGAGTTATTCTCTCGGGTTGGATGGTCTTCTCTGGCCACACAAAGGCTCAGTCATTGGTAAACTTTTATATTAGGCGGGTGCAGTTATGGTTTGACCCCAAAAAAATTGCAACAAAAGGTTTCTCAATGGTTTATTGTAGTATCAGGTGTACTTAATAACATATCAAAAGTCTGCCAAAGTCTGACCACTAGAAAGGTCCGATTTTCAAAATGGCCGCCGCCAGTCTCTAAAAATACCATTATTCCCTCATTATTCATCCTAGACAAGCAATCTTGGTGTCTAACCCCATGATTTGATTATCTAGAATTAAAATAAGCATATACAAATCATAGTGAAGTAATCCAAGTACAATTATGTATAAAAACAATTGACTATAAGCGAATATGTAATGAAATATGCAGTACATAGACATGAAAAAAAAACAAAGAAAAACATTTCAAACATAATCTCCTTTTTCCACATGCCATAAAAAAAGATGTCACAATGCATGGGGAAATGAAGTTTCTCTCAATTCACATTTCCTGGTGATTTCTGGAGATTAATTTTTATACTAATGAGGAATAAATCAATTATTACTACGTGGTACTGTGAAATTAGTCTAAACAGGGCTGCCACGTGAAGGCTCAGTACCGCTAGCCCCTTTTTTATTTTATTTTTATTTATTTATTTTTTTTTTGTGTTTTTTTTTCTTTTTTAGTTTTTTTGTGTTTTTTTTTTCTTTTTTGTTTTTTTTTGTAATTTTTTTTTACCGTCTTACTTATATTTTTTCTATTCCTTTTTTGCACTCCGGAGTAACAATTAGTCATCATCACACTCTTCCTCCCATAATGCTTGATTATGTGGATTCTCACAATTTTCCACTTGGCATGATCCACAGGCAGGCATGCAGGGCAGTCCATATCTTCTACAACTACAACGTTGTGTACGGCAAGCAGTTGTGCAATTACAGTGGACCATCTGCAAGAGGCTCTCTGGGGCAGCAGCTTTTTTTGTCATAACTGGCAGAAAACGATTGTCCTCCAATTTCCATCCCCAATCAACAGGATTCATATCACTATCCATTTCAGTCCACACCATGATCTGGTAATAAACTTTTTGGCAATGATATTTCGTTGAGGACTCTGTAGGAGGGAGATGTTCTGGGGTAACAAATGCCTTCGCAGACACAATTTTCTTGCTGAGAAGATTGTAGCGCAAAGATGCAAGTGCATCGGTATTCTTGCCACCAAACATGACTGCCATCGCCTTGCTCCCAAGGTCCTCTATGGCAGCTTTTGCTTGCTTTGGTAGTGCAAATCCATTCGCACATGTCTGGATGGTCGTTTCCCCATTCACAAGTTTCTGGAAAGCAGTTTTCTTCCCAACACCAAAAATGCGTGATGTTGTATCAGCCTGTGAAGGCATGAACAAACATCAACAGACAACACAAGTCTTTACCCAGGACCTTTTGCATCTCGCTGATGTCATACACCTTGGGTACTTTTGACTTATCTGAACGAAAATAAAGGCCTCTATTGCTCGTCTCACCATAGTAGAGAAGAAGAACAAGTAAATCTGTATCTTCCCCTATCAAGGTTGTGGGCTGATGTTGTGACGCTTGGACTGTAGCCTTGACAATGTCCACATCTGCATCCCCTGGTGCATTGATGACAGTACAGCCCTTCTTCTGCAGTTCCTCAGGGACAAGAAGAATAAGCCCTTGTTTGTTACTGGATCTGGATAGGAAGTCATCCTTTCTTCCCACAAACTCAGTATTTGCATCCAAGCTAATAACCGGGTGTGCATGTTGCCCGCGCCGCTGATGTGTATTGTCTTTGATAGAAGGACCTTCACTATAACCATCAAAGACAACAGTTGCTTTACCATAATGCTTTATCGTAAAGTCTGCATATGACATAACTGTCACCCCTCTTCCATGGCAAGCGATGAATCAGGGAGCCACCATCAAGGACATACTGTTCAGTTGGTGGGATTGTTTCAGCCTAGAAAAAAATATTTATTTTATGTATAGGAAAAAGTCTAAAAATTGATTTAGTTTAGGACAAATTTGATCCACAGAGCTATCCACAACCTGTCAATAATTAACTGATACTCCTCACCTGAAATGGGTGACCTTTTCAGATGGTTTTAATAGGGCAAATACAAAATATTGGATTTCATAATTATTTAAGTGTATCTCTGCAGTTTGGACAAGACCAGTGGATTCCCAGGCCTCATAAACATAGGATTAGACACCAAAATTACTTGTCTAGGGCAGTGATTCTTAACCATAGGGCCGCGGCCCACACTTGGGCCGCGAGCGCCATCTAGTGGGCCGCCAAAAAGAATTCAGTTTTGTACGTGTGGGCCGCGGGGGCCGCGGGACTGCATAGCAACTCCCGACCAAATGAGGAGAAGAAGACACTCAGCTAGCTGTACGTGTAATAGTAAGAGAAATGGTGTGTATTTACAGAGAAAATCCTTCATTTTGCACAGAGTACGTTTAGATCCACCAGGATTAGGGATCGATTAATTGGGTCTGCGCCCAGAGCGAGCGAGCGCGGCGTGATCATTTATCCCGGCGCGTCCCCGCGGCCGGGGAGGTCGGCTGAGGCTGCCGCTCGGGCGGTGGGCTCCGTCGTTACTGCTGAAGGATGGTAGATGTAGATGCGTGGGCTGTCGTGTCTGCTGGACTGGACTGTTCGGGCTTTCGAAAAAGCATCGGAAAGTAACTGCTGCAGCGCGACCAGAGAGCTGCGGTGCGGGCTGTGCCCGTCGCAGCTGATCAGGCTCGGATGAACCCGACACACTGAGTCCTGACAACTTATTAATGTAAATAACTTAAAAGTAAAATCAAACTAAGTTTTGTCCTCGCTCTATTTTTAAATATGCAACCCGGAATGGACAAATTCATCCTGTTCAGTCTTCCCACTGGGACAAAACCAGTGTCTCATACGTTCAGAGACTGTGGCGTTCAAAGTGCGAAAGTGAAACGCCACTGAAACAAAACACAAAGTTTTTCATCAAACATATTCACTCAAGTCTGAACTGAAGTCACAGAAAAATAAACTGACCATCTTAAAACATCCTGCCCATGTTTGTGTCCAGATACAGCTGTGAAGCAGCTTTCTCCACAGTGAACATAATTAAAACTAAATATCGTTTCAGGCTCATCATTGAGCACCTCCACATGCATATGAGAACCTGACACCATCCAGCCCAGATTTAAAGTCCTGACAGGAGAAATTAGAGCTCAGTTCTCTCACTGAACGACAGAAAGTGGGGGCATAAGATTATAAGAGGGGAAGAAAGAAAAACTGCAAAACTGTTAAATTGTTAAGATGTGTTTATATTCATTTAGTATAAAAATGTGTTGAGACAATTAACAAAGAAAAGGGGAAATTCAAACTGCTGGTAGAGAAATAAAATAAGATAGCATTTGAAAAATAAAATAAAATCTAATTTATTTTAAGAGAAAAAAATATGTTTAATTCAAGTTAAACATGTTAATTGGCAAATATGTACTTTTTTTAATATAACAGTCAGATGCAGATGTTGATACAACTATGAGGCTACTTGAATACACACACACACACACACACACACACACACACACACACACACACACACACACACACACACACACACACACACACACACACACACACACACACACACACACACACACACACACACATATATATATTATGATGTTCTGGACCTTCGCTTGAGTAAATTTTCTCTAAATGGACCTCTTAAAGTTTTAGTTGAATACCCCTGCTATACAGTGTTTATATTTAATGGGCCCCGGGCCACTCTGTACTGAAAAAATTGGGCCCCAAGGTCAGAAAGGTTAAGAACCCCTGGTCTAGGGTATATAATAAAGGAGCTATACACATTTTAGGGTGATTTTGACCATCTGGGACGCCATCTTGAAAATGACACCTTTTTAGTGGTCAGACTTTGGCAGACTTTTAGTATGTTATTAAGGACACCTAATGCTACAGAAAACTGTTGAAAAACCTTTTGTTGCAATTTTTTTGGGGTAAGGTGCTTTTTTTTCATATCTGCACCCGCCTATATATAAAAGGCAATGCTTGGTCTGCTGCCTTCTTACATCTGCTCTTTGATGTTACAGAGAAGTCTTGCTACGTTCACAAGACTACCTGTTACTCTCTGTTCCTTTTGCCTGAACTGAACTTATTATTATTATTATTATTATTATTATTATTATTGTTGAACTGGGCAAAAGAGCCTTTGTTTATTCTGCTCCTTCAGCCTGGAACAAATTACAAAATGACCGGAGGCTAACAGAGTTAATTTCTCTGAGGAATTTTAAATCTAAATTGAAAATACTTGAGGGCGACTCCATTACATGTTCCTGTTTTTTGTGATTTGCTTGCTTTTTTAATTTAATTTTAATTGTATTTTATCTGTTGGGGTTTTCTGTCATTTATTACTATGTGTTGTAATTGTTGCGGGCTATCTTGGCCAGGTCTCCCTTGGAAAAGAGGTTTTTAATCTCAATGGGATTTTCCTGGTTAAATAAAGGTTAAATAAAAAAAAATCAGCTTTTTATTTTGATCAGTAAACGAAGCTATTTGGGATTCTGCATTACGGCATCTACTTTCATCCCACCAAAGTCTAAGGGAGTTGAAGTGCTTTAGTTATTTTAACCATATTTAATACTAACTAAGTAACAAATAAAACTATCGGTACCATAATTATCGTACAGGTATTTAATAGGACCAGTCAACTCTTTCTCTGACTCTCTACTAAAAAAAACTTCCCAAAAACTTCCCATTTTTCTTTCTGTAAGATCCCTCCAAAAAATCTTCAATTACACTTACTTTTACCCACAAATCACTTGCTAATTATTCCAATCATCAGTCTACTTGAGCATACAAATCATTCCTCTTAATGTAAGGAGAGCGGGTCAGATCCTTACTGAAATTAAATATATCTCCAAGTATTTGGGAGAGCAAATCATCCCCACTTATAAAAACCATTTCCTCCACATATATTCCTATTTCCCACAAAATTCTCAGTGTTCCAAACACTTCTTATGGACCTCAAGTCCTGCATATGCTATAAGTCCCACTGGACTATTCTCTTGGTACTCAGACCAACTTGGCACTCTGGCCATTCTCTCTTTAATGTTACCCGAGATATTAAACCTTTTTTAGAAGAGCGAGTCAAATTCGAAGGCAGGAGAAGCAAAGCATCATCACAACACAATCAAAGTCAAGTGTTATGAAATAGCAAGCGTTCCTAAACATCTCTACAATAACGTTCTCAATAACCTCTGCTCACAACCACACAGCGGACTTACCTAAAATTTTGGGATGACGTCAACCTTTCTCTGGTACTCCAGTTCACAGACTTTCGACAACAGCCCAGCAACAATAATTTGGGATTTTGTAAATGGACCCCTTTTACCTCTGAGTAATTTGGATAAAAGTCACTGGTGTGTCGTTGGTCTGGAAAGAGGAGTTTCCATCGAAGGTCTATTGTCATCCGGGTCACAGCACCAAATTGTTGAAGAATAATATAAAATCCAGTTCAGGAATCCGCTGTGGGGTTGAGAGTTTTATTTCAGTAAGCCGGCGGTGGGCAGGACCAGCACAGATCGTGTCTGAAGTTGGTATGCCGACACAGAGAGGTTTGACAACAGGGCTTTTATACAAAAAGTTCAAAGCACAGACGGCAAGAATCAACAACCCAAAGGTGAAAGACAAGGAGCAATTAAAAGCTATTTACAGTCAGATGTGATCGTTCAGTTTGGAACTACCCCATAGTAAGTCAGGAAGTCCATCATATGGCATCCCCGAGGATCAAGTCTTCGTCTCTGCAGGTGCAGGAAGCCGGAAATTGCGTGACAATGTGTCTCAAGCAGGGGTATGAGGCTGAAGCCACCTGCAAGGCGTCGTCCCTGCAGGGGTTCAGGAAGCTGACATTCAGGTCGACCACGGTGCTGTCACAATGCCTCATCACATGGAATTTAAAATTTTGCACACTGATTTCAAAGAATGTCAGTTTCTGTAGTTCAGATGGAAGCAAGAGTTAAAATATGTCCCTCAGCATGAGCCTCTCAGAGCATGCAGGAGAAAACCTGCAGTATCCATCTTGCTGTCAAGACTTGTAGCAGAATTCTTTTAGAGGATTTTTTTTGTTATGCCCGCCGACTTTGCAAGTCAAAGCATGTCAGTTTCTGTAGTGAAGCGGTTATCAAGTTAGCCTAACACATGAAACGTCCCATTTGAAACTCCAGTCCTCTTCAGGACAGGAAGGCCGACCATCTCTTTCTTGCATTGGCTCTCATTGCAGTTCCACAACTGTCAAAAAGAAAGTCATTCACCTACACTTTAAAATGTCCAACTTTACAGGAAAAAAGAAACATATTAACTGCCTGCTATAAAAAAAGGGGAACAATTTTTTTTTCTCAATGTTTTTTTTTTCACACCCATGACATCTCTGTGGTGGATGATTTTTTATTCTACCACAACGGGACAACTAATATGAAGCCATACATTTATTTCTAATATGATTGATGTTGTGCCACAGGGGAGGTGCTGGTTCAGTTAAAGAGTCATTAATGATTGTCGAAGGACAATCATTAATAAAGTAGATTATCAAATTGAATTATCAAAATGACAATCAAAACAGCAGATGTAATCAGGAAAATGATAACTAAACAGCAAAAACCAGTCTCAAGGTAGATTATTCTGCAGAATAATAGTGAAGGGAGGAGTCCGAGCACAGGCATTTGCAACAGCAGTTGTGACAAATATGTGTAAAATAAGCACAAACAACTTCTCTCATTCCAATTAATCGGAATTTATTTACACAAGTGTCAAGAAGATGGCAAAACAACGTTTTGGATAAATTCTGACGGCTAAACTACCTAAAAACAACAACTAAACATGAACACAAACTTCAGATTACCTGTGTGTGTGTGTGTGGGACGGGGGGGTTGGTAGATTACGTGAAGGGGGGTGGGGGTGGTAGTAGGAGCAGAATGAGGGGAGAAAACAATAAGATAAACAAACACACTCAACTAATGAGCACAGTTGTGACGGGATCACCAGTCCGGCTCACAACGTAAAACTAACTTTTAAAATGTGTTACTAAGTTTCTCTGCCCAGACACAGAACAGCCTCTTATGTGAATCCAGCCCGTCAGTGTTTCTTGATGAAACAAAGAGTAGTTACGCTCAGCAGGGGATCCTGATAAAGTGCGTCTCTCTCTCTCTCCTGGTCCAGATGAGGACCAGTGTGGATGAGGGGAATACATGGGCACAGCAGCTGGGCTTCTTCAGCTCCAGGTCGGTCCAAAGGCGTTCACGTTGAGGAATGCAGGGCCTCAAAGCTGACAAAAGGCCTTAACTGTTCATATAATTACACAATCCATAGTTCATATGGGACTGTGGCCCAACAAATATTTCTGATATCTTTTCTCATCATTTGTATTGCTGCTGGCCGATCGGGACAGCTGACTTCCTCATTCTTCATTGGGTGTGCGTGTATCTGTCTATTATACATATATATGCTTTAATGCATCTAGAAATATTAATGTGAGAATGCCCGTAATGAATAAGATTGTACACGGTAAATAATGTATGCTTTTATATATAGATGAATACAGGGTAAATAGTGTTTATATGGAGGGACATGTAACTGCAAATGGCAATAATCACCCAAGTATGCGCAGATTTATACTCATGTATACCACAATATGTTTACACTGTGTAAAATTGTTATTAATTTGTGTAACTTCTCAATACATCAAGATTTTTGACATCTAATAACAAGGGTCTATGTGAAAACATGGTATTGACTTCAAGGAGTAGGATAAGTTTTTTTTACTTCTTCTTACTTCTTTTTGAACATTTCAAAACTGCTGCTGCTTCAAAAAAAAGAATCTCTTTCATTCATTGTTCAAGTATGTTCGAGCATTTCGGTTACTTACACTACCATCATGTTCAAAATAAAGACTTTTGAATTGAGTTCTTCTATTTCATTTTCTAAATCTGGTTATAACTGAACAGCTCTTACAGCTGTAAGAATCTGCTGGTTTTTAAAAAAAAATATTCAAAATCTCTCCCACAATCAAACCACCACAATTATTTCTTTCAAACTAAATTAAATGAATTGGTGCATGTTAACTGAACTCTCAAAATAAATGATATCAGCACTGATCACAAATGTACAATTTTTATCCAGTGTGAATACGTTGATGTCTCGTCAATTGATCGTGCCGGGCAAAAGCCACTCCACACTGATCACACCTGTAGGGCTTGTTTCCCGTGTGAATACGTCGATGTTTCGTCAAATGACCTTGCTCGGCAAAAGTCGCTCCACACTGATCACACCTGTAAGGCTTGTCTCCAGTGTGAATACGTTGGTGACTCGTTAGAGCACCTTGCCGGGCAAAAGCCGCTCCACACTGATCACACCTGTAAGGCTTGTTTCCAGTGTGAATACGATGGTGCCTCGTTAGAGCACCTTGATGGGCAAAAGCCGCCCCACACTGATCACACCTGTAAGGCTTGTCTCCAGTGTGAATACGTTGGTGTCGCTTTACATCACCTTGCTGGGCAAAAGCCGCCCCACACTGATCGCATCTGTAAGGCTTGTCTCCAGTGTGAATACGTTGGTGTCTCGTTAGGACACCTTGCTGGGCAAAAGCCGTTCCACACTGATCGCATCTGTAAGGCTTGTCTCCAGTGTGAATACGTTGGTGTCTCGTTAGGTCACCTTGCCGGAAAAAAGCCGTTCCACACTGATCACATCTGTAAGGCTTCTCTCCAGTGTGAATACATTGGTGAGTCGTTAGGTTACTTTGCTCTGCAAAAGCCGCTCCACACTGATCACATCTGTAAGGCTTGTTTCCAGTGTGAATACGTTGGTGTCGCTTCAGAAGATCTTGTCGGGTAAAAGCCGCACCACACTGATCACAGCTATGTGGTTTATCAACAGTGTGAGTTTTCTTATGGATCTTCAGGTTTGGTGAAGTGGTGAAGACTTTTTCGCAATGATCACAGCAGTATCTTTTGGGTCTTCCTTTATGATTCTGTAACAGAGAAGATTTTCAGTTTCAAGTATGGAGCTACAACAGTCTCATAATCAGGGCTGCACATAAGTGGGCCGCCAGAGCGCATGCGCTGTCAAAATCCTCAGTGCGCTGTCAATCTTGTGCTGCGAAGCGCATTTGCGTACCACCAGCTGGGGCTCATATTATTGGTTGTGGCCAGACCAGAATACTAATATTAAAACATCTATTGGGAGAGCGTTTCCCCAGAATTGCCACTCAAAGTTGGTACTGGGCTGGCCAATCACAGCGCGTCCGTTGCTGCGGTGGGTTGCGCAGGGAGAGAGGTAAGGATCAGTTTACAAACCCCCGACACGTCTCGTCAAGCAAGCGCCATTAAGTAATTATTTTGGCGTTCCACCACCACCAACTACAAAGAGACGCCAAACTGAACCAATACCCGTGGATAGAAACAGTAAACGTGTGTTCGCCGAGAAGTGACTGCATGATGTTACGCGGCGACGCGCATGTACGTTCGCGCTCCCGCGTATCCTACCCCGTAAGCTCTGCGTTGGTGCAACGCGGAACCATAAATCAGCCAGCGTCCGTCACTGCGTGCAGCAGTTACCTGCGCCAGCAAGACGCTGCTCTCTGATTATGGCTCAAAGTTTATGAAAACCCCAAATAAAAAACAAATTAGAGAATATTTTATGAAATCAATAAACAATTCCATCATCAAAATTATAACAAATAAAGGTTTAACATATCTTGCTTTGCATGTAATAAGACTAGGTAATATATTAGTTTCACCTTTTAAGTTGAATTATTGAAATAGATTAACTTTTACACCATATTCTAGTTGAATTATTGAAATAAATTAACTTTTACACCATATTCTAGTTGAATTATTGAAATAAATGAACTTTTACACCATTTTCTAGTTGAATTATTGAAAGAAATCAACTTTTACACCATATTCTAGTTGAATTATTGAAATAAATTAACTTTGTAAAGGACCCTATTGAGCCATTCATCTTTATAAGTGAATAAATATCGTTTTGCCTATAACTTATTCCTGCATCCCTCTTATCGATCCGGCGAGACGGGTCACCGCGTTTTTGGAGGCCCAAGTCACATATCCAGGGGCTCCTCTGAGCACCAGACCAAAATAATTATGTGCAGCCCTGCCCGACTGTTTGTCGGGCCGTTCAACCACAGCTGCCGGGAGACTAGAGAGCTCCAAGTCCTGCCGATGCAGCAAATGATGATGAGAAACAGCGGAGATATTTATGTATGTATCACCACATACCCACCCCAACTAAGTGGAGGCAGACATTATCTCATTACTGATATGATTTAACAGAAGATTCCTAAATTGATTAATACATAGATTGGATTTTTGTTTCCAGTTCATTAGAGCGTTTTTCTTTGCGATACATAAGGCAGTGAGAACCAAGTGAGCAAGGTTAGATTCCATGTGGATGTCTCCCAGGTGACCTAGTATGCATAGTGTGGGGCACACTGTAATCGAGCCATGTGGATAAATCCTCACATATCTCCATCCAGAACTTCTGTATCGGTGCACAAAACCATGAAGCATGTATACAATTATCAGGGGTGTTCTCTGTACACTGTGAGTAGATATTAGAGGTCGCAAAACCCATCTGGAAAATCATTTGTCCTGTATAAAATATTCTGTAAATAACTTTATACTGTATAAGTTTGGATTCTTGGTCATAGTGAAATTATTTAAACATATTTGTGACCAAGAGAATTGGTCATTGTTAAGAGAGGTCAGCCGCCCTTTTGGAAATCGGAAGAGAGACTATCTATTTTGGACATTAACCTGTAGCGTTTCGATAGTAATCTTGGGGTGTTTAGATTAAGTAACCATTTTCTTAGCGGGAAGTTGCAGATCCAGTTGGTTGAGTTTTTTTTTTTTTTTATATTATAGACTTAAGTTGTTGGTATTCTAAAAATGTGTTACTGCCATTTCCATATTGAACAGTGAGTGTGTTAAAAGGTACAAAGTGTCCACTTATGATTATATGTTGTAGATACTTTACTCCTTGGTCTCTCCATTGAGTAAAGTTTACCATCTTTTTATCATTTTTCAGAATGTCTTGGTTGTTCCAGATGGGTGTGCGATCACATGGAAAAAGTGAGACTTTGGCTATTTTAAGGAATTCCCACCAGGCTGTCAGAGTTGAGCTAATATTAATGATTTTAAAGCATTTATGATGTCTAATATTTTGACTGATAAATGGTAGATCTGAGATTTCCAAATCATTGCAAAACACGTTCTGAATCCAGCCATTGACTATCTAGTGAGTGGTTTTTGCACCATTTTAAGATATACTGTAACTTATTAACCAAGAAATAATACTGGAAGTTGGGTAAGTCTAAGCTTCCACAGTCTTTGGATTTTTGTAATGTCTTTAAGCTAATACGTGGTGTTTTATTTTTACACAGGAATTTTGACACGTATGAATCCAGTAAAATGTCCAACTTTACAGGAAAAAAGAAACATATTAACTGCCTGGCTATAAAAAAAAAAGGGAAACATTGTTTTTTCTCAATGTTTTTTTTTTCCACACCCATGACATCTCTGTGGTGGATGATTTTTTATTCTACCACAACAGGACAACTAATATGAAGCCATACATTTATTTCTAATATGATTGATGTTGTGCCACAGGGGAGGTGCTGGTTCAGTTAAAGAGTCATTAATGATTGTCGAAGGAGACGTTGGTAGGAGCAGAATGAGAATTTTGACACGTATGAATCCAGTGACTTACACCAAGAATGAAGGGGGTTTGAATGGTATCGGGTAAGATTAGGGCTGCAGCTATCAAATATTTTAGTAATCGAGTATTCTACTGAAAATTCCATTGATTAATCGATGGAATTTTCCATAAAACATATTTTTTCCATAAAACATATTTTTGTTTAGTTAAAGAGTAATTATAAATATACATAAGGTGTTAGATGTTAATTGACATCACTAAGACTAAATTATATAATACGGTAGGTTGATGGCTGTGCATTTAAAAACCCTGAACTTACACCAGTTGACCAAATTCACTGCCTTCACTCAAAAAACTAAGGATCTTACCAAGACGTTTTCTTATTTCTAACCTAAAAATGCCATTACACCTGTTAACACACATAACTTAAAAGGTTAGGTTTTTTTCCCCACGTGTTTCAATTGAACTTTCATTTGTGTCAAGCAAATTTTAAGTTCTAGTTAAGTTTTAAGTTAAAGTATAAGATTTTGAGTTTTGGCAGTGTTCAAAATAAAATTATGAGAGCTGCTGTATTGGAGCACATTAGGCACAAGTGCTGCTTGTTTTATCCATGAATGACTACGGAGGTAAAATTGAAAACTACCCAGTTATCTTTATTACGTTTTTATTTTTCTGACATTTTACTGCCTTTTCTTGTAGTTAAAACTGTAGCGGGAACAGATGTTTAGAGGAACCTATGTATGTACTGGGCTAGAGGGGGAACATATAGGAGAACGGACCAGAACAATATAGCGTGGATTGAAAATGAAAGTTAAGTACTCAGCTACATATGTCTCCCATCTGGGCCATTGCAGACTGCCTGAGCATGGCATGTTACTAAAACCAAACAAATCCGCCGCCTCTTTCTTTTTCCTTTACGTACGCAGTTTCAGCGCGCTGTACCGTCAGGGGGTAGTCCGGGCGAAATACCCTGCTTTTTTTTTTTTCCATCCCGGTTTCCCCCCCCCCCATTATATCACCCAGTGCTCCTACCTAAGGTACAGTCCTGGGCATTGCCATCCTCTACCAACCTAGAGGATGGCCCCGCACTGAGCCCAGGTCTCCTTAACCTGAGGAGTGAGCAGGCCGCATCTTTTCACCAGACAGGGTGGGGCTTCTCCGGCCGGACGTAGCGCTTGGAAGGATCACGTTATTCCGGCCGGATACCCTGCTTTTTGCTGGCAAAATTAAACGATTCCTCGGGGCAGAGAAAATTCCTCGATCACTTTTTGTAATTGAATTACTCGAATTATTCGAGGAATCGTTTCAGCCCTAGGTAAGATCATCCTCTATTTTTCTTAAGAGCTGAACATAATTTAGTTTTATTAACTCTTGACAGTCTAGGGCAGTGTCTCCCAACCTGGGGTCCGCACCCCCCCTGGGGGACGCCAGAGATCTCTGGGGATGCGCAGAACTTCGTCTGCTTTGAAGATATGCAGTTGTAAAAATTATATTTGCACATGTTTAATAAATTACAAAAAAAAAAAAAATATCATAATAACACATCTAATGTAGTACAGTAATCCGTGGTTTTTCACGGGGGTTACTGTTAAGATTCGGCCGGGCAGGGTTTTCCTCCGCAGCCCGGCCGGGGCTGGGAGCGCAGAGTCGGTGCGGCGTGTGGCCAAGCGGAGCTGCGCGTGGCGATTTTTGTAACATTGTAAGTTTGTAGTTCTTTTTGGTTCACAATTAAACCACGTCGTGATTTTTGGCTAAAGATACTCCTGTTTTGTGTCATGCGATTGGGTTTAAAGGAGCTGTATGTAAGAGCAATAATAAAACGAATCATAAAATGACCCCCATATGTCAACAGACATTTAAAAATCATGTTCATTTCAAATACTTATGTCACTGACAACAGCACTCAAGCCAGGATATTCCAGTTTAAAAAGAGGAGTTGCAGCCCTCAACTGATGTTTATGTTGTCATTTTTTGTTTTGGCCTGAAGCTCCACCCTCCACCTATCTCCCAATCACCAAGTCAGTATTGTTTCGGCATCCGGGTTGCCAGCTCGGCTCTAATTATCGCAGCCATGGCAGCCTACGTTCCTGCTGCATTCTGCAGCCTACCTGGCAACCTCTGGTCGGGGGGAGGAGGGGGAGGGTACACGCCGCTCAACAATATTTTGAAAGTGACTGCAGTACCAGTTTTGGACATTTCTTACAGACAGCTCCTTTAAGGAAAACCAATTCCTAACAGTTACATTCCAAAAAGAACCCGTGATAGGTGAAATCTGCGAATTGGCAAACTTTTTTTTTTTTTTTTTTTACAATTATACAAGGCTTAAAAATTGCAAAGATCAGCCCTGCCCCACCGCGACCCGATTCATCGGATTTGAACGGGAGAAAATGAAAGATTATGAAAAAAAAAAAAAATTAGGAACAGTAGGACAAATTGTGACTCACGTGTACGAAGATACTGAAGATGGCGGCGCGTGCAGACGCAGCGACCACTCGCTCTCCCGACAATGCGGTGTTTTGTTTATTTAATAAGTGTTTGTCCGAAAGTTTGTCGTGTTCGTCCCGTCTGTCTACGTCGGAACACAAATACAGCCGACAGGCTCTGCTAGACATTGGCAAGAGCAAGATTTACGACCTGGATACCACAATCATCAGAGAGATCGGATTACTCCGCCAGCCCGTGATTACACCGGACCCGTCTGCAACCACAGCCCCGGGGAAGAGACGTCGGAAGCGGTGTGCGAGGAAGCAGAAGAGGGGCAAGCGCGGAGGTATCCGAGCCCGGCTAGCGGCTAGCCCAACTCGCCCAGCCATGCCGTCCTTTCTATCTGCCGAGGGAATTTACTGTGGTCTTGCTGGTCGCAGCATATATCCCTCCAACCTCCAGCAACAGTGACAGAAATGCGGCACTTTGTGAACTTTATCAGGCCATCAGTGAACAACAGACAGCACACCCAGACGGATTTATCATCGTCGCTGGCGATTTTAATCATGCTGACTTAAAGACTGTCCTACCAAAACTCCACCAGCATGTTAATTTCCCAACTAGGGAGAAAAACACCCTGGACTTGGTTTACACGTCACACAAAAGAGCATACAAAGCCTCCCCCCTCCCCCACATCGGACTGTCTGACCACATCACTGTTATGCTAATGCCAGCATACAGGCCCAGAGTGAAAGTGGATAAACCAGTCCGGAAAGAAATCACAGTGTGGCCAGAGGGATCAAGGGCTGCTCTTCAGGACTGTCTTGCAACAACAGACTGGGACATGTTCAAGCAAGCAGCCACATATAATAACCACATAGACAATGAGGAGCTTACAGACACTGTTTTCTCCTACATCCGTAAATGCACAGCTGATGTGACCCACACCAAGACCATCACCACCCGGGCTAACAAAAAGCCATGGCTGACAGGGGCTGTTCATCGGCTGCTGAGGGCCAGAGACAAAGCCTTCAAATCCGGGGACAAAACTGGCCTGAGAACAGCGAGAGCCAACCTGTCCCGTGGCATCAAAATAGCAAAACTGGACTATACAAATAAGATCACCAGCCACTTCCAGGACAGCAGAGACACGCGGTGTGGCAGGGCAGGGCATCCAGACCATAACGGACTACAAGCCTGCATCACAGACCTGCGACGACAACATCTCTCTGCTGAACGACCTCAACAGCTTCTTTGCACGGTTTGAAGCTACAAACAACACAACCCCACAGAAAACTCCACCCCCCCCCCACGACCAGGCACTGTGCCTGTCTCCCGAAAGTGTGAAGAGAACACTCTCCACCATCAACCCCCGCAAAGCAACAGGCCCAGACAACATCCCAGGCCGTGTTCTCAGGGACTGCGCAGAGGAGCTTAAGGATATCTTCACTATCATCTTCAACACTTCTCTGAGTCAAGCTGCTGTCCCATCACATCTCAAAACCTCCATCATCATACCTGTGCCTAAGAAACCATCTCCATCCTGCTTTAATGACTACCGCCCTGTGGCACTGACCCCCATCATCATGAAGTGCTTTGAACGGCTAGTCATGACTCACATCAAATCCACCCTCCCCCCCACCCTGGACCCCTTTCAGTTTGCATACCGAGCCAAACGCTCCACAGAGGATGCAATCTGCTCTGCTCTCCACCCAGCCCTCACCCACCTGGAAAAAGCAGACTCATATGTGAGAATGCTTTTCATAGACTTCAGTTCTGCTTTTAATACTATAATCCCACAACAACTCATCTGCAAACTGGACCAGCTGGGGCTCAACGCCTCCCTCTGCAACTGGATACTGGACTTCGTCAGCGAGAGGCCACAAGCAGTCAGAGTCGGCAACAACACCTCAAGGAGCATCACACTCAGCACAGGGGCCCCACAAGGCTGCGTGCTCAGTCCCCTGCTCTTCACCCTGCTGACTCACAACTGCACACCAACCTTCAGCACCAATCACATGGTGAAGTTCGCGGACGACACAACTCTGGTGGGTCTCATCACCAAGAACGACGAGACCCACTACAGGAAGGAGGTCAACCTTCTGACCAAGTGGTGCAGAGACAACAACCTCCTGCTGAATGTCAGCAAAACCAAGGAGATCGTGGTCGACTTCCGGAGAGGCCACACTGAACTCCCACCACTGACCATCGATGGTGCTGCTGTGGAACGGGTCAGCGGAACCAAATTCCTGGGGGTGCATATCAGTGAGGACCTCTCCTGGGCCACCAACTCTGCATCACTGGCAAAGAAAGCCCAGCGGCGCCTTTACTTCCTCCGCAAGCTCAAGAGAGCGAGAGCTCCCACACCCATCCTGAAAACCTTCTTCCAGGGCACCATTGAGAGCATCCTGTCCAGCTGCATCACTGTGTGGGGCGGTAGCTGTACTGAATACAGCAGGAAAGCACTGCAACGCATAGTGAACACAGCTGGGAAGATCATAGGTGCCCCACTCCCCTCCTTGAAGGACATTTACACCACCCGCCTCACCCGGAAAGCTATCGCGATAGCGAGCGACACCAGCCACCCCGCACACAGTCTGTTCAGCCTCCTACCCTCAGGTAGAAGGTACAGGAGCCTCCGTTGCCGCACCACCAGACTCAAAAATAGCTTCACACACCAGGCAGTCAGGAAGCTAAATTCTCTCCCCTCATTCCCCCCAGCCAGATCCCCCAGACTGACAGGGAACTGAACTGAAACCCCCCCCCCAAGCCATGAACACTCAGAACTATGTACCACTGTGTCACTTTATCCACCGTTTACTGTTTGTTTAAATAATTGCCATTTGCACTCATTCTAGAAATAGTACGTTGTGTCGTGTTGCATTTATTTTATCTTTTTATCTTTTTATCTTTAAACTTTTTAAGAATGTCTGTCCATCTGCTGTGCCTGCGCCTGCGCACTTTTTATGTTTATATGTTTATATGTCTATATGTCTATACGTTTATATGTTTATATGTTTACATGTTCACCGTGGGAGGTGGGAAACGTCCCTCTCGATCTCTGTATGTCTTGACATACAGTATTGACAATAAAGCTACTTTGACTTGACTTTGACTTTGTCATGCAGTGCAAAGATGCCCTGGACATGTTTGTGCGCAAAGGGGAGCACAGAGTCAAAAAAAAATGTCAAAAGGGGACTTGCCACATTTTTTGCAACATTTAGCACTACATACCTGTCCGAGACAGCCTTCAGCGCCCTTGTAACAATAAGAACAAACGCACGCAACAGACACCACCAGGACTTCAGGCTGGCTGTCACAAGCATCACACCTGACATCCCTGGTCAGAGGTTTGAAGCCCAAGGTGGCCATTAGTTCATGAATGAACAGAATGACAGAGTCATTCATAAGACATTGGTAGGAATAATTTATGAATTTCTTTGAATAATTGTCGTGTTTTTTGTACACTTGTGACAAACACAGGAAATGCTTTCCTTACTTATTACTTATTATGATATCATTATTTAACATTTAATCATACTACTACTCTGACAGGTTGTTAAAGGAAAAATGTAAAAAAAAAATGTTTGCGCTCATATTAAGAGACATGTTTCAGAAATATTTTTATGTCCTTGCAATTATTTTTTGTGCGTATTTTGAAGGTGTGAAAAACAAAGTCATGTTTATACAGGGTAAACCAAAGAGAAATTTATCAAAAACACATTATTAATGTTCATTTTTTAAATTAAAGATTTGTAACAAATCACTTTACTCTTTTCGTGCTAGTGCGTACGGGTCGGGGGGCCCAGCTGGTCTTAGACACAAGTAGGGGGGGCTCCAAGGAAAAAAGGTTGGGAACCAGTGGTGTAGGGATATATTTATGCCTAGCTATGTAATTTTCCTGATTGTAATTTATTAGTGGCTGTATTCTGGAAATTGCAGTTGATGCACAAAACTGTGGATTTGGACCAGTTGATAGAGTAGTCAGACAGAGATGAAAATTAATCTATAAGTGCAATTGTCTGTGATAGTGAGGTTTGTGAGTTCTGGAGGAAGATTAGTACATCATCAGCATAAAGACTTATTTTGTGATCTAATGTTTTGCATTGTATGCCATTAATATTTTGGTTTTGCGTAACTCATTCACTGCCATTGATTGGCGTCAATCTATTTACAACCGTTCACTGCCATTGACGCCATATGGCGTCAATTATGCTTTTTAATGTGAGCGCAACTTGTCAGTAAATATCAGGCCAGCAGATGGCAGCAAAGTGCCTATTTGGATGAGTGATCGCGGGGGGGGGGGCTAGAGGAAGACGGAACGCGGTGCAGAAGAGAAATGGCATCCGAGAGACGACACAGGGAAATACCGGCAGCTAACGCTTCACAATGGCTTTCGTTTGGGCACATCAAAGGTTCGAGTGGGTGAGCAAGATGAACCAAGCGATGAAGAATACAGTGAACCTGATCCTGAACCAAGCGATGAGGAATACAGTGAACCTGATCCTGATTCTTCTGATGAATGGTATCCGTCGGGATTGACGCATAGCAGCCTTTCATCTTCCCTAGAGCCGCCAAGACCACGAGGTAAGAAGTGAACTTGTTAGCAACTTAGCGACGAGGTAGCAGCTTAGTAATGATAGTAATGATAGTCTTCACTCAGCAATGCAACTAATGTTACTGTCTTTCACAGGTTGATTCACATATTTATTTCTATAATTCACAGATCATAGGCCTAGATCTCGCTCCACTACCAGAGGGCCCGGGGCCACTCCTGGTGGTAGTGCAAAGAAGAAAGGTAAAATAAATCTCCACATTACACTGTAGTGATAAAAAAAATGTATTTTTACAGTTATAAATATACAGATATATTTCTGTAATTCACAGATGATGCATCGGGCATGGATCCCAGACACCCTGTTGGCAGTGGTAAAAAAAAAAAAAAAAGGGTAAAAAAAATCTTCACGGTACATTGTATTTTTATGATAATGGCATCTGGTATGTATAACATATAGGTAATGGAATATATGTATGCATAATTTATAGGTCGTGCATCGAGCAGAGATTGTGGGCAGGATCCTGATTGGCAGGAAAGTGACTGGCAGTCACACAAGATCCCCTTCAGTGCAAGACCTGGTCCGCAGAGCGCTGCTGCAGAGCTGACTTCTGAATTGCCAGCACACTTCTTTGAGCTCTTCCTAACTGATGAGCTGTTAGGCCACATTGTAGAGCAGACAAACTTGTATGCACGTCAATATTTTGAGGCCCACCCCTACACTCCCCCACCACACAGTAGGCAAAACGCATGGAAACCGGTGTCAGTCCAAGAAATGAAATCATTCTTTGGGCTAACATTCCTCACTGGCTATGTAAAAAAGCCAAACTTGGAGCTTTATTGGAGCGAAGATGAGGTTGATGCCACCCCGTATTTCTCCAAGACTATGTCACGAAACAGGTTCCAGCTCATATGGAGGTTCCTTCATTTCAATGACAACAGAGCCCAGGATCCCAATGACCGGATGTACAAAGTCCGGGCAGTGTTGGATTACATTGTGGATAAATTTAAAGAGCTGTACCAACCTAGGCAGAATATATGCATTGATGAAGGGATAATGCTGTAGCGGGGGCGTCTCTCCTTCAGGGTGTACAACCCTCAAAAGCCCGTGAAATACGGCATTAAATCGTATATATTATGTGACTCTGCCTCAGGGTACTGTTTCAACATGAAGCCTTATGTTAATAATAATAATAATAATGGATTTAACTTGTAACGCACTTTCCATTCAATGAATCTCAAAGTGCTACACTTAGATCATTATTCATTCATACACATTCTCTCTGGTGGTGGTAGCTACATTGTAGCCACAGCTGCCCTGCAGACTGACAGAAGCGTGGCTGCCATTCCGCGCCAAACGGCCCCTCCGACCACCACCAACATTCATACACATTCACACACATTCACACGAGGCAAGGTGGGTAAGGTGTCTTGCCCAAGGACACTACGACAGCAACTGGGATAGAGCGGGATTCGAACCTCCGACCTTCTGATCATTGGACGACCCGCTCTACCACCTGAGCTACTGCCGCCCCCCTTATGTTGGGGTAGGAAGCACCCTGCCAGATACAGTGTTTGGGCTCTTAGATCGTCTCCAAGGTCACGGTTACACACTGTACATGGATAATTTCTACAACTCTGCGGCACTTTGTGAGCATTTGGTAGCAGCAAATGTCAATGTGTGTGGAACTCTCCGCAAAAAAACAGGGGGAAACCAAAGGTCATCACTGAGGTGAAGAAAGTCTGACTTGGGGACGGAAGGAAAAATTGTGCGCCACAAAGGGGGGGTAATGATTCTTGCGTGGCAGGACAAACGTGTGAAAATGGTGACAACCTGCCACCAAGATAGGATGGAGCGGGTGGACGTGTGGCAGAAAGGACAAAAAAACAAGGTGTCCCAGCTGAAGCCAGAATGCATCGTTGCATATAACGCTTGCATGAATGGGGTTGACAAGTTAGATCAGAACATTGCTTATTACCCCTTTATCCGAAGGTCGCTAAACTGGTCCAAAAAGTTTGTAGCCTATCTGTTTCAGATTGCTATGTTCAACGCCCATGTCCTATACAGAGCCAAGAACCCAGGGGAGTGCAAATCCCATTTGGAATTCATTAGGCAAGTAGTAAGGTCCTGGACTTCAAAAAGAAAAGTGGATGAGGATGAGGTGGGAGAGCAGATGGAGGAGGATCCTGCAGGTGTGGGGGCTGAGGGGGGCGGGGACTCCGAGCAAGGCAGAGGCAAACAGAGGGCCCCTTACAACACAGAGCCAGAGAGTCGTCTAGATGGGCAGATGAGAAATCATCAGCTTGTGTACATGCAGCCTACTGACAAAATGAAAAGGCCAAGGAGGAGGTGTCGTGTTTGTATACGCAGGGGTATACAAATGTGGTGCCGATCCTGTTGTGTTCCCACTGCATGCAGGAGAATGTTTCACAGCCTACCACACACACACACACACACACACACACACACACACACACACACACACACACACACACACACACACACACACACACACACACACACACACACACACACACACACACACACACACACACACACACACACACACACACACACACACACACACACACACACACACACACACACACACACACACACACACACACACACACACACACACACACAGTATTGTATAATTGTTTTGAATAAATTGTTTTGTTATCAAAAGTCAATTTTTTCCATTGCATTTTTTGTTTCATAAAAGTAAGCAACTGTTCAGATTATGTAGGGGTCACTACAACAAAAAATATTGACATCAAAGTCACCGTTCTGCTCAAATTGCCTCTCTGCACAAAAAGCTCATTATCTCGGTTTTTTGATCCAAAACTTGTGTTTTCGCTGAAACCACCCTATGTTCTGCTGCTGATATCTAAAGAACAGAAAATGATAAACACAAACTTTTTTTTCCCTGATGTTCACGAGAGTCTAAAGTTTCTTGACGTAGTTTCAATGTTTATGTACTCCTAAAACTCAATATTCTGTGGGTATTTGAACATCAGCCAAAATGCCCCAAAACTCTGGCAGTATGGAGCTCTCTGCTCTGAATATGGCTGGCAGTCAATGAGTTAAATGGAAGAAGTTTGGAACCACCAGGAATCTCCCTAGAGCTGGCCGCCCGCCTAAGCTGAGCAAACGGGGGAGAAGGGCCTTAGTCAGAGAGGTGACCAAGGACCCGACGGTCACTCTGTCAGAACTCCAGCGTTCCTCTGTGGAGAGAGGAGAAACTTCAAGAAGGACAACCATCTCTGCAGCAATCCACCAATCAGGCTTGTATGGTAGAGTGGCCAGGCGCAAGCCCCTCCTTACTAAAAAGCACATGGCAGCCCGACTGGAGTTTGCCAAAAGGCACCTGGAGGACTCTCAGACCATGAGAAAAAAAATCCTCTGGTCTGATGAGACAAAGATTGAACTATTTGGCATGAATTCCACACATTGTGTTTGGAGGAGACCAGGCACCGCTCATCACCTGGAGAACACCATCCCTACAGTGAAGCATGGTGGTGGCAGCATCATGCTGTGGGGTGTTTTTCATCAGCAGGACCTGGGCGACTAGTCAGGATTGAGGGAAAGATGAATGCAGCCATGTACAGAGACATCTTGGATGAAACCTGATCCAGAGTGCTGTTGACCTCAGACTAGGACGACGCTTCATCTTTCAGCAGGACAACGACCCAAAACACACAGCCAAAATATCAAAGGAGTGGCTTCAGAACAACCATGTCAATGTCCTTGAGTGGCCCAGCCAGAGCCCAGACCTGAATCCCATCCAACATCTCTGGAGAGATCTGAAAATGGCTGTACACCGACGCTCCCCATCCAACCTGATGGAGCTTGAGAGGGTCTGTAAGGAAGAATGGGCAAAACTGCCCAAGAATAGGTGTGCCAAACTTGTAGCAACCTATTCAAAAAGACTTGAGGCTGTAATTGCTGCCAGAAGAGCTTCTACAAAGTATTAAGCAAACGTTATGAATACTTATGCTCATATGATTTCTTGTTATTTTTATTTTTAATAAATTTACAAAAGTCGCATCAAAACTTCTTTCATGTTGTCATTATGGGGTGTTTTGTGTAGAATTCTGAGAAAAAAAATGAATTTATTCCTATTATCAATAGGGCTGTAACATAAAAGAATGTGGGAAAAGTGAAGCGTTCTGAATACTTTCCGGACTGACTGTTATTATAAATAAACATACATGTAATTGGTGTTTTTGTTAAAGACAAGAATTTTGACTTTGTCCTTAATAATTTGGTGTTATTGGGAAAGTTCTTCATTCACAAATGTAATTTTTTTAAGACCAAACCATGAGCTAGCTAGCTGAGTAAGTCCTTGAGTCTTGTTAAAAAGAAACCCTGGCTATTAAGACATGTAGGTCTTAAAAGATAAGTGTTGGTATCAATTATAACAATGTGATATAAAAAACCTTGTTGATGTCTTCGTTTTTATAAAATTTGAAAATATAATTTAACTCGTAGCTCGCCATTGTTGTTTACACCGCAATGCATTCTGGGTAGTGACGTCAGACGGTGGCACCTGCTAGTCCTCGTACACTGTTTTGACACAGCTAAACAGGTGACGGCGCACCAGAAACACAGATCAAAACACAGCTAAACATTAAGGTGACGGCGCACCTACAAAAAAGTACAAAAAAAAAAAAAAAAAAAAAAAAAGTACTGCACCATAAAACATGAACTATAAAAACACCATAAAACTCAGATAGACTAACAGACCACACGTTTCAACTAGCAGATAACCGATGCTACAATAAAAACCCCAGCCAGATCTGGCGTCATTAAATAAAATAAAGATGTTCTTGCCTATTTGACGCAAAGTCTGCGCCTCCCGTTTCGTCAAAGTCCCGGGCCAGTCCCCTCAGCCTCTGGTCTGTCATCAAACGGTGGACCCAGCACCGAGGCCGGTTTCAGGGGGGGCAGGGGTGGGCTATGCCCACCCAAACGTGCGTCCTGCCCACCGGCGTCTCCATCCCGGCGAGAGCGGAGAGCGGATGGCGGTGCGCTGGAGGCTCTAGAGCCACGGCTACTCCGTCTACGCCGTTGACGCCGTAGCCTAATGCACTGGTAAGATGCGCACGACTTTGATCATTTTTGCAGATCTCCCGTGCATTACAGAACTTTGATCCAGTTTGCCTGAACCGAGACGTCTTATGGGCTCCCTCGTCAGCCTCCACAGCCGGGAGAGCGCTGCTCAACTATGTTTTAGATACCTGTCCCAGTTAAACTAACGCGGCTTATCTTCCCAGAACCACCGCTCTACGTCATCGCCCCCAGAATGCATTGCGCAGGTAAAACATGGCGCCTCCCGCAGGTCAAAATATGTGATAAACATTGTAGATTTTTAAAGCAATTAGATTATTTGATGTGTTTCTAACAACATATTTTAGTATAAGAGAACAATTGTGGCTAATTAGGGACTACAAGTCTTAATAACCAAGGGTTCCTTTTAAAGAAAAGAAAGCCCTTAAACTGTTTTCTTTTGAAAGATGATTTAATATGAGATGGCCCTTGAGTTATTTTTTATTTTTATTTTATGTTGTACAATAATTAGATTCTCAGTGTATATTTTGAAATACTGATGTTGCTCAACCCAAGGCAAAAGTTTGTAATTCTGATATGTGCCTTGCCAAAAGCTGTTTTAATTTCAGCTGTAGCGCTGTTAATATGGCACTTTATTAAGTTTTAATATTTTTTCAGGCATAAAGGTAACCTTAAGATCCGCAACCGGGGCTTAGTTTATCCAAATAACGCCTGTTAAGAAATTTGACCCGATGTTTTCGGAGATGAGAAGAGCCGCCGCCCCCGGGGAGCAGCCTCAGCTCACAGCCCGAGAAGAGACGTATCCGCCGGGTCAAGCTGCTGCGTCGTCCCGGGAGAGAAACTCTCTCCTGGGACGCAGCTCTGTTGAGAATTACGCTGGCTGAAATAAATCATTTAGGAAGATGTTGGTTTAATAGATGAAATCTAACAGTTGTAGCTACGCCTGTTAAGAAATTTGCTCCGAAATGTAGAGATTTCTGTGTGCCGGCTCCGGAGTTTAGGTCCTCGTTAAATAGACGCAGCCTATGGCGTAGCTTACGTAACCTACGGCCAGAGGTGGCAAATCCGGCTTCAGAAAGTAAAAGTCCTACCATGTATTTGTTCTGCACATTCACTCAACCAGCTGATTCTAATCAGCACAGCTCTTCAGCCAGGTAGATGAGCTAATTAGTGAACTCACCTGGTTTTAGTGAATGGACAGAACAAATATATGGCAGGACTTTTACTTTCTGAAGCCGGATTTGCCACCTCTGCCTACGGCGTCGCTTACGTAGGTTACGTAACCATATTCCGGCGCGATCTTAGCGAACAACGGACAAAAAAGGGATTATGTACATTCACTGAGTGAATATTATGAAAGTAAAATATTGGTTTGCGCCGAGAAATGTAATCAAAATGCATTTTTATGCAGAAACTAACTCAAAATATTGATTTTATTCCCAAAAAATAAGAAATGTCCGCCATGTTTTTTTTTTTGATTCATTCCGCAAATGACGACGAAAAGCATTCTGGGAAATTTTCATACCCCCTCGCTCGCCAAGTCAGCATCTGAAATCCCTCGATTTGAAGGGGCTATTCTCAGCCCCTAGCCCTCGTTATGCCCCCTCCCCCTAGGTGAAAAGAGGAATTGGGACACCACTACCTTCACGGGAACGCTCAAAAGTTAGGGTTAGTGAAGAAAACGAGGGCGAGGGGGAGTATTGGGACGCAGCCTAAACTGTGGTGTTTGTTTCAAGATAACGGAGCCTGGAAGCAGGTTTACCTTCCTCTTCCTCAGCTTGGAGTCGTTGAGCTCCTCCTTGTCGGTAATCTCCTGCTTGGGCGGCAGAAGTTCCAGCTCCCTCTCCTTGGCTTCTCTCAGCAGCTGCTCGGCGGTGATCTGCACCTCGGCAGGAGCTTTGTTCTCCACCTGAAACACCACAAACACCCTGAAATATCTCTGCAGGAGCTTTGTTCTTCACCTGAAACACCACAAACACCCTGAAATA
Organism: Cololabis saira; assembly: GCF_033807715.1. Taxonomy (NCBI): domain Eukaryota; kingdom Metazoa; phylum Chordata; class Actinopteri; order Beloniformes; family Belonidae; genus Cololabis; species Cololabis saira. The sequence continues at coordinate 40,709,076 of NC_084601.1, forward strand.
TCTCTGCAGGAGCTTTGTTCTTCACCTGAAACACCTGAAACACCACAAACACCCTGAAATATCTCTGCAGGAGCTTTGTTCTTCACCTGAAACACCTGAAACACCACAAACACCCTGAAATATCTCTGCAGGAGCTTTGTTCTTCACCTGAAACACCACAAACACCCTGAAATATCTCTGCAGGAGCTTTGTTCTTCACCTGAAACACCACAAACACCCTGAAATATCTCTGCAGGAGCTTTGTTCTTCACCTGAAACACCACAAACACCCTGAAATATCTCTGCAGGAGCTTTGTTCTTCACCTGAAACACCACAAACACCCTGAAATATCTCTGCAGGAGCTTTGTTCTTCACCTGAAACACCACAAACACCCTGAAATATCTCTGCAGGAGCTTTGTTCTTCACCTGAAACACCACAAACACCCTGAAATATCTCTGCAGGAGCTTTGTTCTTCACCTGAAACACCACAAACACCCTGAAATCTTTCTCCACCCACTTTTATGCTCCCTGGGTCTTTTCAGAATCCAAAGAATTGAAAGGACAATCAGGATCTTGTGTTTCATGCCGTCATCCTGAGTCAAAAAAGCAGTAGTGCCAAGTAATGTAGCAAAAACAAAGCTGGAGTTATGATGGGAGACATTCCTTGGTTTGAGGATTTGAAACACTTAGCACCGCTCCTTTTAAGAGTTCCACCTCCGACCAAACGGGACAGCTAATCACAACAATGTTCATGCTGCTGCTGTAAGACAACGGAAACCTCCAACCTCAGTATGTGTTATATGTCCTTGAATAATGTTTGATGGGTGATGTTTGATAATATCCTTGAATAATGTTTGAGGTTTTTTATCTGTGCTGTATTCATTTGTTCCAAGAAACTGCAGACGCAAATGATCCTAAGGCTAACTCTGGTGCAATGCATCACATGTTTACATTTATGTTTTTAATTGCACATGGTCCCTCTCAAATAAGATTTAAGTAAGTAAGTAAACTCTCTGGTCCTGGTCTGGGTTTAGGGGGTCTTGACTCCAAGTTTACCGACGACTGATATGTTTTCTATGCTGTTGACTGCACATTAGTGCCCCCCCCACCAACTTTGAAACATGTTTTCTCCAGATTTCAGGCAGAAGAACCCGGATGTGATCAAAGTTCTGCTGAAACAAAAACTAACCAAACTAAACTAAGGTGAAACTAATATATGACCTAGTCTTCTTTAGACTAGGTCATATATTAGTTTCACCTTTTAAGTTGAATTATTGAAATAAATTAACTTTTACACAATATTCTAGTTGAAATATTGAAATAAATTAACTTTTACACCATATTCTAGTTGAATTATTGAAATAAATTAACTTTTACACCATATTCTAGTTGAATTATTGAAATAAATTAACTTTTACACCATATTCTTCACCTGTATATTCTACATCTGGGCTGATGTGGACATACATACATACATACATACATACATACATACATACATACATACATACATACATACATACATACATACATACATACATACATAGGAGGATATTTCAGTTACTATATGGTTTTTCTGTCTATACAGTCATGCAAGTTCAATGCTATTAAAGCACTTTAAACTTTAAATCAAAGCATTTAGTTTTTTCATATAAAATAAACACATTTTTATGCAGTTTAGAAGTTTTGGGGCTTTTTGTTTGCTCCTGCGCTGCTGAAATCAGGGCGTCCCTTATTTCTATTTGTGAAAGGTGGAAACCCTAGTGTGGATTAAACTAATTAAACTGAATTAATACATCAATAAGAACTGATTCCACTAATTCATATGAATGTGAGCCCGACACCAGCCCCAGTTTGACACAGAAACAGTTTAAAACGCTAAGACTTCATGACTAAAACCCGTGCCCCGTCCAAACCCTGCTTAGCTTAGCTTAGCTTAGCTTAGCTTAGCTTCCCTAAGCTCCGGGTTTCGTACCTTCGCCACCTCGGGGATCCGCTGCTTCCCTGCCGCGGTGGACGCCATGATCCTCGGTGTGTCGGGGGTTCGAGCCCCGGAATATCAAACCTGAGCGGGTCAAACAGCAGCTTTTAACGATACATGGTGGTCTTTATATCTATATCTTTATATATTTATATCTATGTATCGCAGCTGCTCCTCGGGGCGGCTACGTTTATATGTCTATGGTTTGTAGAGCAACATTTGCTAATAAAGTTTTTTAAATAAAGGCTCCATAACCCGGAAGTGCTGCCGCCATGATTTCCAACGGAGTCCTATGGAAGCGTCGCCTCTGTTTTATCCACTGCTCTGGTTCAGACCAGAGAAACTCCCGTTACATTGAAGACTGGAACATTTTGGAAGAATGGAGAAGGAGAAGGACCAGGACCAGCAGGACCAGGACCAGGTACGTTTTTGTTTGAAACCTTTAAAGTTTATTTAGTGAGTGTAACAATGTTGCAAGTGTTGAGCCGCAGCCACGTGTTGAACATGGTAAAGGTGTAACTTCAACTCTGAGGTCTAACATCAACTGTAAGACCACATTGTCTTCCAGTTGACCACATGGCCCCAAACAAAGAAACCGAGACAATGACCCATCTGGTTTCAAACAGAGCACCAGCATCACTCATACGTAGTTTTTGAAAACTTAATCTACAGTTATTTTTATGCCATCTTCTTCCTTCAGGATTATTTTGTAACCCAAACCATATTCATCCCCAAGAGATAGAGAACTTTTATTTTATTTATTCATTTTATTTTTATTTTGTGCATGTAGAAAACTACAATTAAAGAGAAGACAAGAAAACAAAACAAATAATTTCATGCTTTAACACTTACTATCTTAATTTACATGTAAAAAAAAAAAAGGAATAGGAAGAAGTGTAAACTTATTTAATCCTACCCCCATTCACTAATAGGGGTGTAACGATACACTCATCTCACGATACGGTACGATACACGATATTGAGGTCACGATAACGATACGATATTATAGCCGTATTTTTTTAACAACCTTGAATGAGGAACATATGACTGGAAAAAATTGTCTTTTATTTGAAAGACACAAAATACAAAACAATGCTGTGCGTTTGCCCTATTGTTACAGTTTGTAATGATTTATAACTGTTTAAGTTTTAAAGAGAAGGCCAGGCCAACCATTTTCCACAAACTGAACTAAAAGTAAATGTCAGGTTTGCATTATGCATCTTCAGATTCATACAAGTACAAATATTTAGCCACAAACTGAATAGTTTCTCTCATGTATGATTTGACTTTTTACTTTTCCAGAAATGTAACAACTAAAATTAAATAAATAAATAAAAGTAAATAAATAAATACAATTTTACATCATACAAAAGATTGATTCATGCTCACCTTATACGTGTAAGAGGAGATTTATTTTTGTTAAGAAGGTTATTTTGGTAATTCAGGGTTCATTATTTTATAAATATATTCTTTATATTCTGTAAATCAGGGACTATAATGACACTAGTCAGTTTATCTGTAGTGATTAGTCTGTTTTAGATTGGGCGGAGTGATACGTCACAGTACGGCACTAGGTGCTGTGTTGATGTTCTAAAATCCTACACTGTTGAGGGACATTAAAGTTCACTGGAACTCAGCAGAAGTTTCCCCGTGTTTATCCTACTCACGACCCAAAAAGGGTTTAATTTAATAAGGTAAGGCTTAACTCTACACCAGCCGTACATAAGTAAAAGTTCAGAGCTCAAAACGGTACTAGTTTCTTCTGAGCGGAGGGAGATTTTGGTCCGCGGGTCGAGGCGTGGTCGGATGCGCGTTACTAGTCAAAACAATAGATTAATATTAATAACCCAATATCGCGATACACTTTGTCACCTCCACGACACGTATTGTGACGTTTTTGTATCGCGAAATATCGTGGCACGATATATTGTTACACCCCTATTCACTAATCATTTATTTACACGTATTGATAATTACCAACTATAATTATACTCACACACTTACCTATAGATACACACAGTTGAATATTTCTATATATTTGTACACACATGCCAATATAAATATTTATATAAATATACTTTTTTACACCATACTGGTTGTGTGATAGGAAATACTATTGTTAATCATCTTATGTATGCGGATGATCTGGCAATCAATTCTCCCTCTAGTGTTGGGTAGGGCTGTTCGATTTTGCCCAAAAATAAAATCTCGATTTTTTTTCTCTCAAAATCCGATTTTCGATTACGATTATTTCTTGAATTGACAAAAGGCAAAGAAATGATTTCAAATATGCTGTTTTTTTATTGAACATTTGCCACATTGGGCATTAAGTGCAAACTTTGCTCTTATTAAACCAAAAATGAATGAATAAAGTGCAAAACTCTGTAAAATAAGTCGAAAAAAAGTTTTAAAAAATATAATAAAATATAAAGTTTTATCTCTGAAAAAAAAAATCAGCAAATCAGCACTTGCAAACATAGAGTAAGTTATATTTCCAATTAAATAAAACAAGACATTTTCTAATTAAACTAAGCTGGGTCTTTGCATGCTAAATAATAATGCAACCCATGAAGGAGGTAGAGGTGTGTAATGTCAGTCATTACATTTGCTATTCACATTTGCAAGTTTTTTGCAAGGAACACGAGCCGGTCTACCGCATCTGGCTTGAGGGATGCCCGGTGGCATGTTACAACGCCCCCGCCTACACTAAAGAGCCTCTCCCATGGGGCACTTGTCGCAGGTATTGAGAGGTATTTCTATCAATCATTAATGTGTGCGGACAAGGTAAAAAAAAAAAAAAAAGTGAAAAATCGATTTTACGAGTTTCACGTTTTAACATCGTTCTAATTACATAATCGCGATTACGATTTAAAATCGATTAATCGAACAGCCCTAGTGTTGGGTTTCAGGAGCTGCTCAACATATGTTGTAAGATTAAGATTCCCAGAATATTCAATTTTTTTGAGATAGGATATTTGAGTTTTCTTAAAGAGCATATTGCAGGTTGGAGACCCCTGTGAATGTGTAGGAAAATAATGTAGGAACTGAATTTTCATTGAAATACGCATAAATATATAGTACAGTGACCTCCGGAGTTGTTTTTGTGAGAGTATTTTACTTCCGCATCTGAAAAAGTTGAACCGGAAGTGACGTCGCACTGGGGAACGCGGTGAATTCAACAATAGGAAAAATAATGGATCTTAATGTTATTTGTGACACTGAAGAGGTTGTGAATGTGTATTCACACCAATATGACGGGCCACAGCCTTATAATTACGAACCCGTTAGGCCCCCCACGTTCTTTTGATTGACAGCTGAAACTCGCTTTTTAAAAGGCTGATTTATGGGTCCGCGTTACACGAACACAGACTCTACGGCGTAGGGTACGCGGCGACGCACAGAACGCTGCGTGCGCCGCGTACCCTACACCGTAGGCTACGCCGTCGATTTTACGCGGAACCATAAATCCGCCTTTATTCACTGCAGCACCCGTGCTCCTGAAAGAAACTCCGAAACTCCTTAAAAATGGGTGAGTACTTGTAATCTGTCTACGTTTGTACTTTCTAAACAGAAAACAGGCTTATTATCTTCTCTTTTTTCTGATTAAATGCATCGGAAATAGCCGGGTATTTTTACGGGGAAACCGAATATTTCCCCGTATTTCCCTCCCTTCGTTTATAAAAAATGAGTATCCACATTACATCGTTGTTAAAAAAAAAAAAACCTTCCACACATAAACGAAGATCTGCATTTTCGACCACCTTCATAAGCATTCCAAACCTGTAGATCATCTGGTCTTCCGGCCTCCGGGCCGCCTCCGCGGCGCAGCTTTCCCGGGAGCCGCGTCTCATTCTCGGGTAACGAGTCCGAGTCCCCCCCGGTGTCACCCCACGGAGCTGCCGCGTTATCGACGCAGCCCTGCTGCGCGTCGCCGCGTACCCTACGGCGTAGGCTCCGCGTCGGTGTAACGGTGTCCAGAGCAGAGACCATTTATTTAATAAATAGCTTGGAGGACAGATGGTGGATCATCTGTAGTTCTGGGTCGCACGTTACACGTCAGACTCAGAACAGATTTGTTGTTGTTTTGGAGCATAATGTGACGTTCGAAAACGCAGAACTGCTCTCTGTCTCTGTCTACACCAGGGGCCTGTACTACGAAGCGGGATTTGGGGTTAGCGAGGTAACTTCAGGTTTAACCCTGGGTTTTCAGGACTACGACGGTGGTTCACTTCTTACCGGGGTACATCGCCATGGTAACTTATGCTGAACAGCTAACCTGCTCCGGAGCAGGTTATGTTCGAGATACAGATCGCCGGGTATAAAAGCACCGCCCACTGACCAATCAGCTCTCTTGGAAAATGACATGCCCTTTCGAAGAGAATCCAGTGGAGCTCGGTGCGCGGATCCTGAGAGGATCCCTCCGATCTTCTTCTTGTCATTTTTTTTTTGTTTGCTGCAAGTAATGTCAATGCTATTTCATTGTGCTTTTGTATACTGATATCATCCTAAAACAGAGAGTGATAGAAACACTAAAGCCTTGTACTTGTACTTCTAAGATATGAAAGTGAGCCTACTTACCGCTTTGAATTATGTTTTTATATTTATTTTTTATTTGCTCCCATGTGCGTTTCACTCCGCTGGGGTTGCAGCTGAAGGAATGAGGCTACAATTGTCATACACGCCATACGAATACATCTAAGCAACACATGCATTTAACAGAATAGACAACTGTAATTATAGTCAGATCTACTTATGCCCTAATGATGGGGCAGTGATGTTTATATCCCTATGAACTTACGCATTTATACAGTCAGCGATCTTTTGCCAGCTGTCTTTCCTGCATTTTGCAGCTGCAACTGTGTTGCTTTTTGCCTGTATTATATGCCTATACTCATCATATTTCCGTAAAATTATTGTTTGCTCTTCGCTACTGAAATAAGCGGCTCTGACAGCGGACTTCTCCATGCTTGCGATTGGTCATGCGCTGAAAACACCGCCCCTTTTATGTGCACGCGCTCATATCCAGATTGGAGAAACCTGGGTTGATATACCGAGTTGATAACCGCCGTCGTGTGACCGCTTAGCGTGATTGCAATTGTCCGGGTTAGTGAATCTGGATAAGGAAAAGATATCCTGGGTATGTTGAACTTGCTTCGTAGTACAGGCCCCTGGGCACAGACGCAGCAGGTCCTGTTGTCCCGCCACAAAGATTTTGCTGGCCTTAATGTTTCCTGTGTTTTATTTTGTTCATTATTGTTAAATTTAGTGTTGATGTGTGTGTGACAGACGGGGGACAAATCGCGTCCCGTATTAGTTCAATACGGGACGCAACATTTTTTTCTCAAATAAAGGACAATTCCGTATTTTCCGGGACGGGTGGCGACCCTAATCCAGACTTCTGGCAGAGTTTAGTTTAGTTTGGTTAGTTTTTGTTTCAGCAGAACTTTGATCACATCCGGGTTCTTCTGCCTGAAATCTGGAGAAAACATGTTTCAAAGTTGGTGGGGGGGGCACTAATGTGCAGTCAACAGCATAGAAAACATATCAGTCGTCGGTAAACTTGGAGTCAAGACCCCCTAAACCCAGACCAGGACCAGAGAGTTTACTTACTTACTTAAATCTTATTTGAGAGGGACCATGTGCAATTAAAAACATAAATGTAAACATGTGATGCATTGCACCAGAGTTAGCCTTAGGATAATTTGCATCTGCAGTCCCTTGGAACAAATAAATACAGCACAGATAAAAAACCTCAAACATTATTCAAGGATATTATCAAACATCACCCATCAAACATTATTCAAGGACATATAACACATACTGAGGTTGGAGGTTTCCGTTGTCTTACAGCAGCAGCATGAACATTGTTGTGATTAGCTGTCCCGTTTGGTCGGAGGTGGAACTCTTAAAAGGAGCGGCGCTAAGTGTTTCAAATCCTCCAACCAAGGAATGTCTCCCATCATAACTCCAGCTTTGGTTTTGCTACATTACTCGGCACTACTGCTTTTTTTAACTCAAGATGACGGCATGAAACACACGATCCTGATTGTCCTTTCAATTCTTTGGATCCTGAAAAGACACAGGGAGCATAAAAGTGGGTGGAGAAAGATTTCAGGGTGTTTGTGGTGTTTCAGGTGAAGAACAAAGCTCCTGCAGAGATATTTCAGGGTGTTTGTGGTGTTTCAGGTGAAGAACAAAGCTCCTGCCGAGATATTTCAGGGTGTTTGTGGTGTTTCAGGTGAAGAACGAAGCTCCTGCAGAGATATTTCAGGGTGTTTGTGGTGTTTCAGGTGAAGAACAAAGCTCCTGCAGAGATATTTCAGGGTGTTTGTGGTGTTTCAGGTGAAGAACGAAGCTCCTGCCGAGATATTTCAGGGTGTTTGTGGTGTTTCAGGTGAAGAACGAAGCTCCTGCCGAGGTGCAGATCACCGCCGAGCAGCTGCTGAGAGAAGCCAAGGAGAGGGAGCTGGAACTTCTGCCGCCCAAGCAGGAGATTACCGTCAAGGAGGAGCTCAACGACTCCAAGCTGAGGAAGAGGAAGGTAAACCTGCTTCCAGGCTCCGTTATCTTGAAACAAACACCACAGTTTAGTGTCTTGACTTCACGCTGAGCTGCTTTCTTGAAGGCCTTTGAGGACCAACATCAGGAAGAATCCAACCGTCATCAGTTAGGGCTCAGTTCTACTTGCAGTTCAGAACGCGTACGCGTCGTTGTCGTCACGCGTATCCTGCGTTCATTTGGCGCGTGGACGTGCACGTTCTCAAAAAGACAGTGAACGCGTACGCGACCTGCAGTTCTGGCTGTGGCCGCGAGTGGCGCTGTTCCCGGTCTGATACCAGCTGGACACAAGTGACGACGGAGGTCGCTGGCGCTGTTTCCTTTGCCCAGATTCTGCTGCTCTCTGCTGGAGAAAGGTCCCCATGCAGGTTAACTTGCCCAAACTTTCTATCTGAAAACATATTCTCATCTTGATGTCTCCTGCTAATTCATACACAATCTTCACTTTAATCCTTAACTTAGTTTTACACCAGAATATGTTTTTTTTTTAAATTTTTTTATTGAAACATAGATACAAACAAACAAGGCACATATCAGAATTACAAACTTTTGCCTTGGGTTGAGCAACATCAGTATTCAGGGATTAAAGTTCTCCGTCTCTAGAAGGATTTCCGTCATTTGGAAAATGAGGGGGAAAAAAAGAAAGAACAAAAAACATTTGCACGTGCGTTCTCTTGTAATACAGTTAAGACTATCAAATGAAATCATTTTAGGCATTAAACTGACGCTGTTGTAAACCAATAAATGTAGCCAGAGCCTTGGTATTATCCAATCAGAAATGGAGGAGGGCAGGTTCGCCCCGCCCCCCTGGGGTGACGGGTACCAGTAGTCACGTTACTTAATTCACATATGGGCGTGGTGTGAAACTATCAAACAATGAACACGGCGTCAAAGTGCAGCGGTAGCGTTAACAAAGCGCTGGTTTTTAAAACTCGAACTAAATTAAGTTTTCTTTTGAGAAAATGCTGAAAGAAGCGGCCGCCTGAGAAACCAGCGCAGAAGCTACAGAACCACGGGTTACTCCGTAGTGACAGCGGGCTGAGCAGGACTGTTAATGCTGGAAATTACTTGCTGTTTGAGTCTGTGTTTATTCTGCCATGTGCGTTCATCTTCGCTCACACAACCAGCTGCGTTAAGAAACGGACCTCGCTCAAACCACAAGAGGAGAGCGCGTCGTGCTTTGGGTTGCCACCCGTCCCTTGAAATACGGAATTGTTCCGTTAAGCCTGAATTATGGTTCTGCCTTAAATCTACGCCGTACCCTAAGGCGTAGGGTACGCGGAGACGCGCAACGTACGGCGCGCGTCGCCGCGTACCTTACGCCGTAGGCTCTGCGTTGGTGTAACGCGGAACCATAAATCAGCCTTAATTGGGAATTAAAAGTTGCGTTCCGTATTGAACCATTACAGACACACAATATGCTCTTATTTATTTATGTCATAATATACAGGGGAAGGTCGGAAAATTCAACTTAAGGCGAAACAAATATATTATTTCCCACTACATGCAAAGTGAGATATTTCAAGCCTTTATTTGTTATAATTTTGATGATTATGGCTCACAGTTTATGAAAACCCCAAATAAAAAACCTAAAAAAATAGAATATATTATGAAATCAATAAACAATTCAATCATCAAAATTATAACAAATAAAGGCTTAACATACAGTATCTTGCTTTGCCTGTAATGAGACTATGTAATATACATGTATTAGTTTCACCTCTCAAGTTGAATTATTGAAATAAATTAACTTTTACACCATTTTCTTCACCTGTAGGCTATACAGGACTGTCTCAGAAAATTAGAATATTGTGATAAAGTTCTTTATTTTCTGTAATGCAATTTAAAAAAAAAAAAAAAAAAAAAAAAAAATGTCATACATTTTGGATTCATTACAAATCAACTGAAATATTGCAAGCCTTTTATTATTTTAATATTGCTGATTATGGCATACAATTTAGGATTAAGATTCCTAGAATATTCAAATTTTTTGAGATAGGATATTTGAGTTTTCTTAAGCTGTAAGCCATGATCAGCAATATAAAAATAATAAAAGGCTTGCAATATTTCAGTTGATTTGTAATGAATCCAGAATGTATGAAATTTTTGCTTTTGTAATGCATTACAGAAAATCACAATATTCTAATTTTCTGAGACAGTCCTGTATTCTACATCTGGGCTGATGTGGACATACATAGCATAGGAGGATATTTCAGTTGCTAGTACGGTTGGCTGTCTGTACAGTCATGCAAGTTCAATGCTATCAAAGCACTTTAAACTTTAAATCAAAGCGTTTTGTTTTTTCATATAAAATAAATAAATTTCTATGCATTTTAGAAGTTTTGGGGATGTCCCTTCTTTTGGCTCCTGATGACTCCTTTGACTACAGACGTCGCCGTTAAAGTAAATGATCTTTTTTCGCACGTATCTTTTTGTGTCCTGTCAACTGTGTGCGGGCAAAACTTGCAGATCATTGAATCGCCAGACACGTTACACACGGACAAGTACACACTCATACACACCCCCAACCGTGCACAACCAGTGCTGTCCCACAATCAGCCGCGTGAAAAAGTATTATCTATATTTACTATAGCTTGTTTGGTTTCTTCTGTTATTGGACACACGGTTTGTCATGACATACCTGAAAAATGCCTGATGCTTCATGTCCAGCTGTGTGTCTGGTGACAGAATAAATTAGACAAGCTAAAAGGATTTTTTTTTTACTGCATTAGTTATTGCAATCTTTTTTTCACTTTAAATGGATATTTAAAGGACCATTTGAGTTATTTATTTTTTAATTATTTCACAATAATTATTGTGAAATTATTATTTCACTAGTTATTTTACAGTCTTATAACTCAGGCAACAGCTCAAAAAGCATTTTTAATAACACTAACCCACATCAATATTGGATCGACTCAAATGATGATTAAAAAACAGAAAACAGAAGGGCTAATACAGCATTTCACTTTTTTAGTTGAAACCTTTGGGAAGTGACCTCACGGCAGAAAAGGGGTCGTTCTTAAAATGTGATGCAGCGCATAGATTCCGGGGGAATATGAACTGGCCTGAAAATAATTTTTCAGTCAAATATTTTTTTTGCTTTAATCCCAAGTATTACAAAATATACACGACGACGTCGACAGCAAACCTAAAACGGCACATTGAGCTAAAGCACCCGGCTAGCCTTTCAAGGTATGTGCGAGGGAATAAAAAAAACACGACAACAGCGAGCCACGTTACCACCCAAATGGCATTAACATCATACAGTAGGGGCTATGTTTCCTCTGTCTCCCAGCCGCAGCTGGACAACCTGGTTTTGCAGTACATCATTGGAGAACTGCAGCCTTTGAGTAAAGTGGAAAGGCCAGCTTTCATAAACTTAATTAAGGGGTTGCAGCCATCCAAAAAAGTACCATCAAGAAAAAAAGTACAGACACTGTTAAGCAAGAAATATAAAGAAAACATATGTGAACTTAAGGCTGAACTCTCTGAGGTTGATGCTGTGTGCACAACAGCAGATTGCTGGTCAGCTGTGAATAAGTCATTTATGGTTATCACTATCCACTGGCTAAACAAAACTGATGTTTCTGAAAGACACTCTGCAGTACTGGCATGCCGGCGGATTAAAGGAGCACATACACATGATGTATTGGCAAAAGTATTGTCAGATGTTAACAAAGAATTCAAAATCCACAACAAGGTTGTGTGTACAGTAACAGACAACGCTGCAAACTTTGTCAAGGCGTTCAACTGTTTTGGGATGGATGTTGCTATTGATGCTGAAGAGCCAGAGACAGTTGATGAAACTGAACGTGAGGATGACAATGAACCAGAGTCAGCCTTTGCTGCCGCCAGTGACAGCTCAGATGAAGATGACCAGATGGAGCCTGAGCCTCTCTCAGATCTGGATCATCCCTCTCTCCCCCCTCACAGAAGGTACATGGCTCACACCTTGAATTTAGTGGCCAAAGATACTGAAAAAGTAACTGAACAACGCTACAAAGCAATGTCGAGGACTGTTTTTGCGAAAGCGTCTGCTCTGTGGAACAGGGTTAAGCGGAGTCCAAAGGCTTCTGATACTGTAGAGGAAAAGCTTGGGATTGGTTTTGTCGTGCCAAATGACACCAGATGGAACTCTGTATTTCTTGCCATGGAGCGACTGTCTCGCATTGCAACACTAACTACCAAGGCGGAAATGAATGTGGGTGAGGTCACCTCTGCAAATGATGCCACTCCCCTACACGACGAGCTGATCCTGCACACTGTGAGTGATGACTTTGGCTTTCGTCGATTCTCGCCAGATGAAGTCAACTTCATACACAAGGGTTAGGGTAAGTGTTGATGCAAAACCTAATTTTTACCGTCTCTCGTTGTTGAAACAGCCACCCTTCTAAACAATGGCGGAAGCTCCGGCCGGCGGAGTTAGTTGTGGGCGTGGTTTCAGCAGTGGAGGCCGACCTATGGAAATCAATCCTGTCGTTACGTAACGAAAGGAGCAGAATCTGAACGGCTCCTAGAAGTTACATGACACTGGAAGGATCCTCTGGTGAACAGACACTGCAGAATTTGGTTGCTTTACTCCTCTGTGTTGGCAGGGTGAGGGAGACCACTTTATATATGTTAAAGCAAGAAAAAACTTGTTTTTCATAATGGGTCCCCTTTAAATCATATCAGTAATGAGATAATGTCTGCCTCCACTAAACGTCATTCGGCAGAACTGCATTATCTCTGGTCCCCGACTATAGGCTTCATTACCTAGTGGGGCGGGTGGGTGGTGATGCATACATAAATATCTCTGCTGTTTCTCATCATCTTTCCTGCATCAGCAGGACTTGGAGCTCTCCAGTCTCCCGGCGGCTCTGGTTGAACGGCCCTACAAACCATCTCCAATCGCGCTGTTTTCTTTAACGAGATCACAAGAAAAGCAGAGCAGTGATCTCCTCTCCATCCCGTGTCACTTTTCTAAGCGAACGGCACAACGCAGCTCAAACAGCAGGTGTATCCGCCCCTTTAATCTGATTGGTTTACGAGTAAATCGTCCCCCGCGTGGGGTGCTCTCTTATGATTGGCTGAAACAAAGATATCTGATTGGTTGCAGATCCTTTCCTGTTAAAAAAAAAAAAGGATTTGTGATTCAAGTCACGTAAGGGGAGTCTCAAAAGTCACACGCAAATCCAGTGCTCCAATACAGCAGGTCTCATCATTTTATTTTGAACACTGCCAAAACTCTAACTTAAAACTTAACTAGAACTTAAAGTTTGCGTGACACAAATGAAAGTTCAATTGAAACACGTGGGAAAAACACCTAACATTTTAAGTTATGTCTGATATCAGGTGTAATGGCATTTTTAGGTTAGAAATAAGAACATTTCTTGGTAAGATCCTTAGTTTTTTGAGTGAATCAGTGAATTTGGTCGACTGGTGTAAGTTCAGGGTTTTTAAATGCACAGCCATGAACCTACTGTATTATATAATTTAGTCTTGATGTCAATTAACATCTAACATCTTATGTATATTTATAATTGCTCTTTAACTAAACAAATATATGTTTTATCCGATTACTCGATTAATCGATGGAATTTTCAGTAGAATACTCGATTACTAAAATATTCGATAACTGCAGCCCTAATGCATTTTATTTCATAGTTTTTTCATGAAGATTTCTCTAATTTCAATACGCGAATACTTCTTCAACAACTCAGCTGTATTATCACTACTACAACTATGCTACTGTTTCCATTACTATATCTTAGCATGCCCGATGTTTGCTATTAATCTTTTGGTGCTTCTCTTCTCTCCAACCACAGTCATTTATATCATCAAACCTCCAATACTAGTATTATACCCAAACGCAGTCCTTCCCGTGTGTGCCTCACTTGCATCCCGCTCCCCTCTACAGAGGCTCCCAACGATATCAATATTGAATATGGGAAAAATTGCCTTAGATATCCAACCTAACATGACAATAGATGGGTTCGCTGAGGGTTTTGAGCTACAACTTCAAGGGTTTACATAACCCAGTGAAAAGGAAGAAAATCCTTAAAGCAATATAAATGTCAGGTAGCACCCGTTTTTCTCGTCTTTTGAATCTGGAAAGAAAAGAGGAGTTAGCAATTCTTTTACATAGACTGGTCAACTTTAAACTAGATTCACTTCATAAGGATTCAGAGGGAAGCTATATTTTAATAAATGGCTCCATTGATGGCACACAAATTTCACTTATGAATGTATACGCCCCCAATGAAGACGACCCTGAATTTATTAAGACAATTTTTGATATAACATTGCAATATAGCTCCGGCGTACTTTTGAAAGGGGGTGATTATAATTGTGTGATGTCACAATTTAGGGATAAACAACCCATACCCAAAACCCCTCCCTCTAGAATGAACAAAATGTTAAAAAATCTGTCTACAGAGACAGGGATAACAGACGTTTGGAGAAGTAAATATCCTGGCGCTAAAGGCTTTTTTTTCTAATAGACATCTGTCCTATTCTCGATTAGATTATTTCTTCACCCCTAAAGCTGAAATGCATAGGATAATGGATACAACCATATACCCGATCACTATTTCAGACCACGCACCAATTTCAGTAGATTGGGATATAGGACACAGATTCACAACCAAACAATGGAGGCTAAACGCTTCCCTCCTGAATGACAAAGGATTTTGTTACGTTTGGGAAATTCTGAGTTAAAAAAATACCTTGAAATAAACACATCACCTGAAACGTCACCTCTTATACTATGGGATTGTGCTAAAGCGTACATGAGGGGCTGTATTATTTCATATTCCAGTGCGAGAAAGAAGAAGAGAGAAGCAAAGCGCCAGGAACTAGAGGGAAAAATAAGAGGTTTGGAAAGACAGCATAAAAGCACACCCAATTTGGATGTATTAAATACTCTCAAACAAGCAAGAAGAGACCTCAACAACCACCTCTCTGAAAAGATTGAGGGCAACCTGAGGTTCACTAACCAAAAATACTATGAGTCTGGAAACAGAGCCAGTAGATTATTGGCCCTGAGGCTGAGAAAACAACAATCTTCTAATATAGTACAAAAACTAAAATCAGGTGAGTCGACATTAACGAAACCAGACGAGATTTCAAACTCATTTGCAGAATTTTATAAAACTTTGTATAAAAACACAGATACGTGCACAGACAACGACGAACTAAAACGTTTCCTGGAAAACATCAAATTGCCAGAGTTATCAGAAGACTCTGTGAAAGAGTTAGATCGCCCAATTACGGCAGAGGAGCTGCTGCAAGTAATCTCCATACTGAAAAATAATATAACCCCGAGCCCGGACGGATTCATTAATGAGTTTTATAAGACTTTCAAGGACGTTGTTTCTCCCCTACTACTTAATGCCTATCATCACGCATTACAATGTGGCAGCATGGCCCCTTCTTGGAGAGAAGCAACAATAGTAGTGATACACAAAGAGGGTAAGGACCCGACTAAATGCCAGTCATATACTGTAGACCCATCTCACTCTTGAATACAGATATGCGTATATTGACAGCCATCCTAGCTAAACGGGTAAACGTCATCATTAGTATTATCCACCCTGATCAGACAGGGTTTATTACGGGGAAATATTATGGGGACAACATCCGCAGACTAATAAACATAATGACCCACCCGTCGGTGAGGACACAGGAAGTGATGTTGCCATCTCTCGATGCCCAGAAAGCATTCGACCGCGTTTCTTGGCAATATTTGGTACAAACTCTGGAGAAATTTAAATTTGGCCCCAATTTCATAAAATGGGTACAAACATTATATAATGGTCCGCAGGCGGCGGTTAAGGCCAATGGCTTTCTTGTCCGGGATGCGCGCACAGAGATGATGTCATGCAGGTCAGAGGTCTTGTTTACAAACGGATTTCTTTGTTACACACACAGCCCCGGATGTAGACAACAGGTCATGGAAGATGCCCAGAAGCAGATGTAGTAATTCATAAAAGAAATGAACGAGTTTCGCGGCAATAATGTGTTATTTAGACGCTGCATCGTCTGTGTCCCGCTGTGACCTATTCGCTACCATTATGTGGATAAGCGGCTCGCACAAAACTCCAAATATCTTCCGAAGAAATGACACCAAACTTTTCTGGGTGAGTATACGACCATAAAAAATGCCAGAAATAAGGTCCAGGTAGTAAAAAAACAAACTTTCCCTTTAAATCATTTGAGCCACTGCAGACGGAATACGGGCTCCCAAAAACACATTTTTACAGATATCTGCAGCTGAGAGATTTTTTTATTTTCTAAAAAAACATACAAAGTGGAAGAGAGCCATGAAACCTACTCCCATTGAAGAGGTGCTGCTAAAATTCCAATTCGGGGAGGGCAAGGTAATCAAAGAATTTTACCAAGTCTTCTTGGATCTAAGCCCAGATAATACTAATATATATATATATATATATATATATATATATATATATATATATATATATATATATTAGGGGTGGGACGATACGGGTAAGTCCCAATTCGATACTTTGGCGATATGTGGCCCAGGATATCGATAATATCACGATATTTTCGATATTCGATATATCGATATATCGGTAAGAGCGATATATCACGATATATGGGACTGAAAAGGAAAAAATACCTATAAAAAGGAAAACGTCTGTAGTTATGCATTTATTCAATGCTAAAACTTCATACAAGAAAGTGCATTTGTATATTTCCTCACTGTCTCCTAGGCTTGTAAATGTAAACTCTGTACAGCTGGACAAATTAAAGTGCATGAACATTAATAACATGTTTTATATAAACCAAGACAGTGCACTGCTTTGTTTCTAATACTGAAAAGCTAGTAAGCAACTTAATTTTGCACAGTACCTCACTGCCTCCTAGGGCTGGGTATCTATTAAAATGTCAAGAATTGATCCGATTCTTAAGATTCAGAATCTATTATCACCATTTTATTCGATTTGATCCGATATTGATGTGGATTAGTGTTTTAAAAAAAATGTTTGCGCTGTTGCCTGAATTATATGACTGTAAAATAACTAGTGAAATAATACTTTCACAAATAATTATTGTGAAATAACTAAGAAATAACTCAAATAGGCTTTTCAATATGCCTTCTTTTCCAATATCCTTTTAGCCTGTCTAATTTATTCTGTCACCACACATACATATTGCCATGAACATCAGGCATTTTTCACTTATCATGACAAACTGTATCCGATAACAGAAGAAACCAAACAAGCTATAATAAATATAAATAATATGAACTTCATTGAACTAATATAACATTTTGAAATTTAAGCTGAAATATCCAAAGCACTGAACACTGGTTTTGCACGGGTGGGCGTGTGTCTGTGTGTCCGTGTCGTGTGTAAAGGCTGATTTATGGTTCCGCGTTACACCAACGCAGTAAGGTACGCGGCGACACGCACCGTACTGTACGCGTCGCCGCGTACCCTACGGCGTAGGCTCTGCGTTGGTGGAACGCGAGCCGCTCTCCTCACGTGGAGCGCGAGCGGAGCGGGGTCCGTTTCTTAACGCAGCTGGTTGTCTGTGTGAGCGGACATTAACGCACATGGCAGCTTAAACACCAGTAACTTCCAGCATTAACAGTGCTGCTCAGCCCGCTGTCTGTACGAAGTAACCCGTGGTTCTGTATTTTCTGAGCTGGTTTCTCAGGCGGCCGCTTTGATATGTTTGTTTTGTTCACGAGGGCAGCGGGGGCGGGCGGGGCAGAGCTTGAACAATAGTGCGGTGACAACCGCGTAAACCATTATGTGTGTTGTAATAAAATATCGATATTAGCCGACAGTATATCGATTATTTATTGAAACAGAGAGCACAACAATATATTGAAATATCGATTTTTTTTCCCACCCCTAATATATATATATATATATATATATATATATGAAAAATGGGAGGCTGAGTTAGGCATAGAAGTAACATCAGACTCGTGGTTGGATATTTGTAGTGACGCACACCTGGTAACCAACTCCAATACCTGGAGGGAATTTAAGTGGAAAGTAATATCCAGATTCTTTAGGGCACCTCAAATAGTGGCCAAAATGGGTCAAAATTATTCAAATGTATGTTGCAGGGAATGTGGGGCACACATCGGGAACCACTCTCATATATTCTGGACCTGTACCAAATTAAAACCCTTCTGGGTGGAGGTATCTGAAGCATTGAAACGAGTTTTCGATCAGCCTGTCACAGTCGACCCAGTGGTGATGCTGCTGGGAGCTATACCGGAGGGTTTGGGGAGCAGAGCCAAAACATATCTATTGCATATATTACTTACAGCGGCTATAAAATGCATTACTATAAATTGGCTAAAACCAGATCCGCCCACGTATAATTTGTGGTTGGAGAAGGTAAGGGACATCTACCAAATGGAGCAAATTACTTATTCTTTGAGACTGCAATTGGATATATTTTGTAAGAGATGGAGCCCTGCAATGCCCCTATTAATGGAGCGGTAGACTCAAACCATTATAATTCTGTAATCCCTAGATTTGCTGTCCTACACTTCCCACCAGACCCCCTGGCGGGTTCGGGTTTGCCTTTTCCCTTAATGTAGTTTCTGTCGATGTCCTGTTGTATGTGTGTTTTTGTTTGTATTGTCCAACGCTGCCTTCATGCTGCTACTGTGGGTACTTATGTGTGTAGGGATTTACTGTATTTTATTTTTTTATGTATTGAACAGCTGAGTATGTTTAAAAAAAAAAAGGAAACAGTTGTGATACGTGGCTATTGTATTCTATATGAAGTTGCCTAATAAAAACAAAGTTAAAAAAAAAAACATTTGTGTATCTTGTCCTACTCACGTGTGAATTGTTCTGTGCATTTGTGAATTGGTCTGTGAATTTGTGAATCTTGTCCTGTGCATTTGTGGATCGGCGTGTGCATTTGTGAATTTTGTCCTATGCATTTGTGAATCGGTCTGTGCATTTGCAAATTATGAGACTGTTCTACCTCCATACTTGAAACTGAAAAGGCTTTTGATAATGCAGCCAAGATAATGTAAGTCATCTTCTCTGTTATAGAATCATAAAGGAAGACCCAAAAGATACTGCTGTGATGATTGCGAGCAAGTCTTCACCACTTCATCAATCCTGAAGATCCATAAGAAAACTCACACTGGTGATAAACCATACAGCTGTGATCAGTGTGGTGCGGCTTTTACCAAGCGAGATCATTTGGCGAGTCACCGACGTATTCACACTGGGGAAAAGCCTTACAGATGCGATCAGTGTGGAGTGGCTTTTGCCCAGCAAGGTCATTTGACGAGTCACCAACGTATTCACACTGGAGACAAGCCCTACAGGTGCGATCAGTGTGGAGCGGCTTTTGCCCGGCAAGATCATTTGACGAGTCACCAACATATTCACACTGGAGACAAGCCTTACAGATGCGATCAGTGTGGAGTGGCTTTTGCCCGGCTAGGTCATTTGACGAGTCACCAACGTATTCACACTGGAGACAAGCCTTACAGGTGTGATCAGTGTGGAGCGGCTTTTACCCATCAAAGTAACCTAACGACTCACCAACGTATTCACACTGGAGACAAGCCTTACAGGTGTGATCAGTGTGGAGCGGCTTTTACCCATCAAAGTAACCTAACGACTCACCAACGTATTCACACTGGAGACAAGCCTTACAGATGCGATCAGTGTGGATCGGCTTTTGCCCGGCTAGGTGATTTGACGAGTCACCAACGTATTCACACTGGAGACAAACCCTACAGATGTGATCAGTGTGGAGCGGCTTTTGCCCGGCTAGGTGATTTGACGAGACATCAACGTATTCACACTGGAGACAAGCATTACAGGTGTGATCAGTGTGGAGCGGCTTTTGCCCAGCAAGGTCATTTGACGAGTCACCAACGTATTCACACTGGAGACAAGCCTTACAGCTGTGATCAGTGTGAGGCGGCTTTTGCCCTGCAAGGTACTCTAACGAGACACCAACGTATTCACACTGGAAACAAGCCTTACAGGTGTGATCAGTGTGGAGTGGCTTTTGCCGAGCAAGGTAATTTGACGAGACATCAACGTATTCACACTGGAGACAAGCCTTACAGGTGTGATCAGTGTGGAGCGGCTTTTGCCGAGCAAGGTAATTTGACGAGTCACCAACGTATTCACACTGGAGACAAGCCTTACAGATGCGATCAGTGTGGATCGGCTTTTGCCCGGCTAGGTGATTTGACGAGTCACCAACGTATTCACACTGGAGACAAACCCTACAGATGTGATCAGTGTGGAGCGGCTTTTGCCCGGCTAGGTGATTTGACGAGACATCAACGTATTCACACTGGAGACAAGCCTTACAGGTGTGATCAGTGTGGAGTGGCTTTTGCCCAGCAAGGTCATTTGACGAGACATCAACGTATTCACACTGGAGACAAGCCTTACAGGTGTGATCAGTGTGGAGCGGCTTTTGCCCGCCAAGGTGCTCTAACGAGACACCAACGTATTCACACTGGATAAAAAGTGTACATTTGTGATCAGTGGTGATATCATTTATTTTGAGAGTTCAGTTAAAAGCCACCAATTTAGTTATTTTAGTTTGAAAGAAATAATTCTGGTGGTTCGATTGTGGGAAAGCAGCAGATTCTTACAGCTGTAAGAGCTGTTCAGTTATAACCAGATTTAGAAAATGAAGTAAAAGAATTCAATTCAAAAGTCTTTATTTTGAACATGATGGTAGGGTAAGTCACAGACATGCTCGAACATACTTGAACAATGAATGCAAGATATTCTTTTTTGAAGCAGCAGCAGTTTTGACATGTTCAAAAAGAAGTAAGAAGTAAAAAAATGTCTCCTTCCCCTTGAACTCAATACCATGTTTTCACATAGACCCTTGTTATTAGATGTCAAAAATCTTGACAAAAACCATTTGACACAGTGTAAACATATTGTGGTATACGTGAGTATAAATTTGCGGATACCTGGGTGATCATTGCCATTTGCAGTTACATTTCCCTCTATATAAACACTATTTAAAGTTGTAATATGCAACTTCTGAGAGCTAGCAAGATTTGAAATTGGCGCCTCCTCTAAGCCCCGCCCCCTCCTCCCCCTCCCGTCAGCGCTCCGTCCAAAAACACGCGCCCACAAACTTTGGGGAACGCGCATTTGCAGGAGTTGAGTTTTCTAGGACATTTTGGACAGCACATTTTCAACAAAACTACCCCGTGTCTCATTCACCTGTAAGCAAGGCTGGTTTTAGGGGTGGGCTGTGCCCACCCAAACGTGCATCCTGCCCACCGGCGTCTCCATCCCGGTGAGAGTGGAGAGCGGGTGGCGGTGCGCTGCAGCCTCTAGAGCCACGGCTACGGCGTCTACGAGTGGGAGTGGGAGTGGGCGTGGGCGGCATGAAGGCATCTGATTGGGTTAGAGTTTTTACATGATTTAAGCTGGGAGGAGGGGGCGGGGCTTAGGAGGTGCCACTTTCAAATCTTGCTAGCTCTCAGAAGTTGCATATTACAACTTTAACATGAGTCCCTGTATTCATCTATACATAAAAGCATACTTTTTAAATTAACATACAGTACTAACAGTGACAAAAGACTGTGTGTGTGTGTGTGTGTGTGTGTGTGTGTGTGTGTGTGTGTGTGTGTGTGTCAATAATATAATGAAAGAAGATAAATTTAGAATATTAATTGGAGAATTAATAAATAAACAATTATCATACAGTGATGTAGCACAATATAATCCCATGAGATTTCATAACTTAATATAATAATACACTATGAAACAATATACCATGATAATGCCAAGAATAATTATCAGAATTAGAAATCGTAATTTTATATATTGCAATGAGGGGTGAGGTCAGACCGGGGCGTCAGGGAAGCGAGCAGGAGGCCCCCACCAGACTCCAGTTGCCTGACCAGGGGCCCCAGCAAGAGGCAGGTCCAGTCCAGGTCCAGTCCATCATCCCGTCACCCAGCGCAGAATGAGGAAGTCAGCGGTCCCGATCGGCCAGCACAATACAAATGATGAGAAAAGATATGAGAAATATTTGTTGGTCCCATATGAACTATGGATTGTGTGATTATATGAACAGCTGAGGCCTTGGATCAGCTTTGAGTCCCAGTTCTGGGGCCTCAGGCTGAGACCAGCCTCGAGTTTATGATACCTGACCGCATGGTTTGGAACAAAGGAAACCCCATGGACGCAAAGCTCAACCAGGATTTGCATCTAAGGCCCTGCAGTGATAAGGAACAGCCCCTGATTGGACACAGACCCCAAGCCACGGAGGGGCCTTGACTTCCTGGGCCAGCTATAAAAGGAAAAGCTCTCTTCTCCTCTGCTCTGTCCATTTTGCAGCGAGTGGCCCGCGGGTTTCCTGAGCCCAAAGAGGAGCCGAACCAGGGACCCTGCAGGCCTCGACGTGAACGCCTTTGGACCGACCTGGAGCTGAAGGAGGCCCAGCTGCTGTGCCCATGTATTCCCCTCATTCACACTGGTCCTCATCTGGCCCAGGAGAGAGAGAGAGAGAGCCGCTCTTTATCAGGATCCCCTGCTGAGCGGAACTACTCTTTGTTTCATCAAGAAACACTGACCAGCCGGATCAAACCACTTTCTCTTCATTTACAAAGATTCACGTAAGAGACTGTTCTGTGTCTGGGCAGATTTTGAAAGTTAGTTTTACGTTGTGAGCCGGACTGGTGATCCTGTCACAACTGTGCTCATTAGTTGAGTGTGTTTGTTTATCTTATTGTTTTCTCCCCTAATTCTGCTCCTACTACCACCCCCACCCCCCTTCACGTAATCTGAAGTTTTATGTACATGTTTAGTTAATTGTTGTTTTTGGGTAGTTTAGCCATCAGAATTTATCCGAAGTGTTCTTTTACCATCTTCTTGACACTTGTGTAAATAAATTCTGATTAATTTGAATGAGAGAAGTTGTTTGTGCTTATTTGTCACAACTGTTGTTGCCAAGGCCTTTGTTCAAACTCCTCCCTTCACTATTATTCTGAAGAATAATCTACCTTGAGACTGATTTTTGCTGTTTAGTTATCTTTTTCCTGATTAAATCAGGTGGTGCCCCGTTTTGATTAAGTCATTTTGATAATTCAATTTGATAATCTACTTTATAATTATTAATGATTGTCCTTCGACAATCATTAATAATTCTTTGATAACTGAACCAGCACCTCCCCTGTGGCACAACATCAATGATATTAGAAATAAATGTATGGCTTTATATAAGTTGTGTAGTGGTAGAATAAAATATCATCCAGCACAGAGATGTCATAGGTGTGAAAAAAAAACTTGAGAAAAAACAATTTTTCCCTCTTTTTATAGCAGGCAGTTAATGTGTCTTTTTCCTGTAAAGTTGGACATTTTAAAGTGTAGGTGAATTACTACTTAGGTGAATTACTTTCTTTTTCAACAAAATTAATTTCTGCATGAGAGCCAATGCAAGAAAGAGATGGTCGGCCTTCCTGTCCTGAGCACCAAGAAGAGGACTGGAGTGGTTTTCCAAGTCCAAATAAAAACACTGTAAAGTCTCACGTTTCCACCAAGTTTCAGACAGGGGACGTTTCACATGTTAGGCTAACGTGATAACCGCTACACTACAGGAACTGACATGCTTTGACCTGCAAAGTCGGGGGGCATAACAAAAAAAATCCTGTAAAAAATTCTGCTACAAGTCTTGACAGCAAGATGGATAATGCAGGTTTTCTCCTGGCTGCTCTGAAAGACTCATTCTCTGAGAAATATTTTATCTCTTCCTTTTCTTCAAGTCTTTGCACATTGGCTTTGAAGTTATCTTCATATGAATCATATTAGAAATAAATGTATGGCTTTATATAAATTGTCCTGTTGTGGTACAATAAAAAAACATCCACCACAGAGATGTCATGGGTGTGAAAACAATCAAGAAAAAACTTTTCTAAATCTTTTCTAAAGTCAAGTAGTTAATGTTTTTTTGTTATAAAGTTGCACATTTTAAAGTGTAGGTGAATGGAGAATGACTGACTTTTGGTCAGTTGTGGAACTGCAACAAATTTCATTTCTGCATGAGACCCAATATGAAAAAGAGGTGCTCAGCCTTCCTGTCCTGAGCACCAAGTAGAGACTGGAGTGGTTTTCCAAGTCCAAATAATGCTATTGCAAAGTCATACATGTTTCTACCCAGTTTTGAACATGGGCCCTTTCGCGTGTTAGGAGAACTTGATAACCACTACTCTACGGACACTGCCATGCACTGAAATCGGCGGGCCAAGACACTGTTACGTCCCAGACTAGGGGAACAGAGGCGGAACATAAAAATGAGGCAGCGAGAGACGGTTTACAACAAAAAGACTGTATTTATTTTTGCACAGCTCAAGGTTTTCAATAAAAAAGTTAAAATCCGTGCTAACTGGGTGAGCACAACCGAAACAAAATGACAAAACGAAAAATGAAGTCTGTCTTCGGGGTAAACCTAGGCCAAAATAACAAACAAAAGAAACTACCTTCTCAACCAGACTACCTAAGTCCTGGGACGAAACAAAAGATCAAACAAAATTACAATCTCTGAGCCTAACTTCCTAAACTAACAAAAACAGGAGAAAAAGGGGATCCAATTAAATGGCGGTTTACCCTTACTGCTTCGGTATAAAATATAAGACAGGCTACAGCCAGTTACAAAACCACACAGTAACTCAAGCAAGAACTGCTCACAAGCAGACAGCAGACTAACACAGATTATCAAGCACAGAACACAGCGAGGAGGATTGCCACACTGAACAGTAGCAGCCCTCGAAATGCTGACTGAGGTGTGCTGCTTTTGAGGTGGACCAGCTGCTTTTGAGGTGGACCAGCAGCTTTTGAGGTGGACCAGCAGCTTTTGAGGTGGACCAGCTGCTTTTGAAAGGTGGACCAGCTGCTTTTGAGGTGGACCAGCTGCTTGTTGTCAGTTCGCCAGTCTCATCTGCCCCAGCTGCGGAGGACCAATGGCTGCGGCAGGAGGCGGGACCTGTCAATCTGAACTGTCAGTGGGAAGAATAAGATGGATCAAAAAAAGGAGTGCTCACTCGCCCAAAAATACAGAAACAAAATATGCTGTAAATTCAATTACACACTAAATCAAAGGCACTAACGGCTGGGGGCCGTAACAAGACTGATTGCTAAAATGCCCACAGCAAGATGGATACTGCAGGTTTTCTCCTGCATCCTCTGAGAGGCTCATGCTGAGGGACATATTTTATCTCTTGCTTCTCTCTGAACTACGGAAACTGACATTCTTTAAAATCAGTGTGCAAAGTTTTAAATTCCATGCAAATAATCTCTGGTTGCCACATTTTCCCGACAGCAAGATGGATGCTGCAGGTTTTCGATTACCTGCTTTGAAAGACTCATGTTGCGGGACATACCGTGGGGCAAAAAAGTATTTAGTCAGCCACCAATTGTGCAAGTTCTCCCACTTAAAAAGATGAGAGAGGCCTTCAACTATGAGACACAGAATGGGGGGAAAGAATCCAAGAAATCACATTGTAGGATTTTTACTGAATGAATTGATAAATTCCTGGGTAAAACAAGTATTTGGTCACCTACAAACAAGCAAGATTTCTGCCTTTCACAGATCTGTAACTTCTTCTTTAAGAGGTTCCTCTGTCCTCCACTCGTTACCTGCATTAATGGCCCCTGTTTTAACTGGTTATCAGTATTGATAACCAGTAACACAAGTATTGAGATTAACTTTTGTTATTGATCAAATACTTATTTTAAACTATAATTTGCAAATACATTCTTTAAAAATCAGCCAATGTGATTTTCTGATTTCTTTTTTCATTTTGTCTCTCATGGTTGAGATATATCTGTGATGAAAATTACAGATATATCTATACCTTTCTTATCTTATTAAGTGGGAGAACTTGCACAACCGGTGGTCTGACTAAATACTGTCTTGCTCCACTGTTATATATATATATATATATATATATATATATATATATATATATATATATATATATATATATATATATATAATTACTAGAAGAGTATGATATAATTGCACTGGACTTTTTGCCAACTACCTCCTCACACAGCTGTAAATACTTCCACTCTCATGTAAATACTGCAATCACCCATGTATACACTATAATTGAAATCTGTGTAAATCATATGGTCACATCTCATCTGTTCATAATATATATTATCATTCATTCATGTCTGACCTGCACCTTATAACAATACTTATTATATATAACAATATACTATGGACATACACACATATATATGTATATATCTATCTCAGCTAATTTTCAGTCCTGAATCTGAAACTTTCAAAGATAACCCGTGTTTTAGTGGTAAACATTCTGGCCAGTATGGGGATTGAACCCTTGACCTTGGTGTTATTAGCACCACGCTCTGACCTTCTGAGCTAACCGGCCTTCATGGTGAGGGTTTCTTTTTCGTATGTATGCATGTATATGTTTGATCCATCCTGGTTTACAACATCTTGAGTTACATGCACAGTCTCCCGAACCAAGTAGAGACTTTTTTAAGTGAGGTCAAACTTGGGAAGTAACTGACTGTCAGACACACCACGTAAAGAAATACACATTTGGTCAAAAAGAATTGCAGGAGTACCCCACCTTGTGGCACGAGTGAAGAACAGCAAAGCATTAAAGTGACTAAAAGGAGAAGAACCAGACATTACCTCCCTCTCAAGCAGTCCACATCTCTTAGAAGAACTTTAAGTGTGAATTAACTTTGGTTTAGAAAACTTCAATGTGATTTTCTTCCTTTATTAAGCTACATGTCATTTAACCATTTCACCACCACAGTTGAACTATGAATGAATGAGACATATCTAATCTTTCTCTCCTCCAAAGACAGATGAGTTTAGAGGCTCTGCTGGGATTTGAACCCAGGATCTCCTGTTTACTAGACAGGTGCTTTGACCAACTAAGCCACAGGGCCCCCGTAAACACTCAGTTAGATCGTCTCCATGGTGATTTCCCTTACCAAAGCCAACCGGGGCCTGACATACTAACGCTGCGTAATGCTAAAGTGGTAGTTCCTGCTCACAGGGAACTCTCTCGGCAGGTCTGAGGTGCATAGATCCTGTAGGAAAAAGAGCAAAAGAGAAGAGAGGGCGAGAGAGAGGGGGGGCTTGCTCTTTATAGCTTCGCCCAGGAAGTCAATGTGGCTCTTCCTGCAGTTTGGGGTCTGTGTCCAATCAGAGGGCTGTTCCCTATCACTGCAGGGCCTTAGATGCAAATTCTGCTTGGAGACACCAGAGAGGTCATTTTAGACACGCCCTTCCAGGTAACTAATTTTAAGATAATTCAGCGTATCCTTATAAACTTCGTTATTCATGTAGGTGATCTGAAAGAAACCCTCAATCCTCACTGTTACTTTTGAATCAGGCCGAACATTTCTGATTGAATGGAGAACCCTCTGAATCATAATTAAATATTGTAGGACACATATCCCACTTTCTTGTGACTTCTGAAACTAGCTTAGTGTACAATGCACGTTTCCTCTAGTCTTCATTTTATCTGAACAGCAGTGTAGTGATGAGATCTGTGAGAACAGTTTTGAATCTTTAGTGATCAGGAACATGTCTCTCCAGAACCTCATTTGGATGTTTCAGCATCTTCTGCTGAATAGGCTCCAGCTGATCCAAAATGCAGCAGCACGAGTACTGACAGGAATTAGCAGGAGAGACCACGTCTCTCCAGTGTTAGCGTCGCTCCATTGGCTACCTGTAAAATTCAGAATCCAATTTAAAATTTTATTACTTGCATATAAAGCCCAAAACGGCTTAGCTCCGCATTATTTACAAGATTTGATAGTGCCTTATGTTCCTGTCAGAGCTCTCCGCTCTCAGAGTGCAGGTTTACTCGTAGTTCCTAGAGTATCTAAATGTAGATTTGGAGGGCGGGCGTTCTGCTATCAGGCACCATTACTTTGGAACCAACTTCCAACCTGGGTTAAGGAGGCTGACACCACCTCCACCTTTAAAACTAAACTTAAAACCTTTCTGTTTAGTAAAGCCTATAGTTGGTGTTGGTAAATCTCTAGGTAGTGTAAATCCCCATCCCCAGTCATCCCATTGCTGCTTCCACCTGCCTACGTGGATGTCTGCTGTGTGCTGCTGACGCCCCCCCCTCTGATCATCCTGTTGCTGCTTCCACCTGCCTGCTGTGTGCTGCTGACGTCCCCGACTCCCCCAGTCTGGCCTTCGGCAGGAGGGTCCCCCCTTATGATCCAGGTCCTGCTCAAGGTTTCTTCCCTCCCAAAGGGGAATTTTTCCTTGCCGCTGTTTGGCTTAAGGCTTTTCTCCCACTAGGGGAGTTTTTACCTGCCATTGTTTATGTAATAATAACTCGGGGGTTTATGTTTATGTTTATGTTCATGTTCTGGGTCTCTGGAAAGCGTCTAGAGACAACATCTGTTGTATTAGACGCTATATAAATAAAATTGAATATTGAAAATTGAAGGCCAGATTTGCTTCCAGCACCTGGCGTCTCATGTACAAAGAGTGCATGGATTTAATTGTGAATCCTTGCATGGAATAAAATGAGCTGATGATCCAGTCTTCATCCTGGACCAGCAGAGTGGTCCCTAAAGACTCCGTACTGCATCCTGCCATCAGCAGTGTCCTCTAACAGAGCCAAGGCTGACAGTGTGATTTGCAGTATACATTGTTTTGCACCAACCTTTAGTTTTATGTTCAGACCATGTGGTTAATTGTGAAATTGTTGCATTTCGACTCCTGTGTAACTTATTTGGTGATGTGGGGACTGTCGTGCCCTTCATGTGTGGTAGTGAACTTGTTGTTGAAGTCACTTTTCCTCATATGTTGGACTTCACTGCATCCCCAGTGAGTGTCGCCATAAGACAAAACCTCAGAAATGTGCGTAAGCCAGAATTAATGTGCAACCGTAAGCGTAGAAAGTGGCGCACGTACACTCTTTGTACATGAAGCCCCTGATGGATGAGTTTTAAATCACAATTTTGTCTGAGGTTAAGACATCCAGAATTTAACAAACCTTTTTTTCCCCATTCAAATATTAATCGTTGTTGGCAGGATTTGAACCTGCGCGGGGAATCCCCAATGGATTTCGAGTCCATCGCCTTAACCACTCGGCCACAACAACCACTCCTATATGTGTGAATCTGCAGAATCAAACAATTTAGAGACATTTTAAAACTGGATGATTTTACTTTATCACTTTGACACATATTTTTATCTTCATTTTTTTTAAATGTTGCTATTAAATCAATTTAAATTGTACATGAAATGTGGTATACAAATGTGTCTTGTGTCTCCTGATAAACAAATGAAATTGGTTCTTTTAAAGATTATCTTTTGTTCCTCCTTTCATCAAGTCAGGTGATGATGCAGACTTGAACAATTCCATGTACATATCAAAGTTTTCTGTTGCAGCTAAAGTTTGTCTGGTTGGTGAACTCGTGAGGATGGATAAATAAAAAAAACTGAAAGTTTATTATGACCCTGATGTGAGTTGAACACACAACCTTCTGATCTGGAGTCAGACGCACTACCATTGCACCACAGAGCCTTTTCTGACACGGTCTGTATAACTGTATAGAGGATCTTTGGCTGAATGAGTCAGCAGCTGAATTCTGGTTACCCCGGCAACAAGAACCTCGACTTAGAACCTTCCGGTTTGGCTGTGAGAAAAACCTAGATTTTGTGACAAGTTCTCAAATAACTCCGATTTGTGAGAAAACCGTAGCTCCTAGCAGAAAAACAAAGACATCGTGAGAGACACAGAACTCGGCAGATTCTGACAATCTTAATTTTATTCAGATATTCCTTAAAATGTCTGAGTAACGGCAGTGCGAAAAACAAAGTGAGATTTTTTTTGAAGAAAACTTTTGATTACATTACAGTCAATGGAGACCGAGGCAGGAATTTGCGCCGCTTTAGCCCCCCCTGTTTAAATGTTGTGCATACCGGGCCTGTCAAAGTCACATTTTTGAATCCCAACACCTATGTCTACATTCTAACCAAAAATTATTGGTCTCCTTTTTACGGTTTGGCCGTGAGCTCGAGTTACAAATAAAAATTAAGGTCATTTTTTTACTGTCTCTCCCACTCTAGCAAATGACAGCTCCACTCTGGATTTGACAAAAAGGTGATTTCCAGTCCTCGCTTGAGTGATCATATCTTGAAAAGTGTCAGGTTAGGAGAGAGAGGAGAAGTTTTCCTCCGTTTTAAGTTTGAATGACATTTCTACTGCAAGTATGAGAAAGTTAGGTGACTCAGAAAAAAGGTGGATTTTGGCTTTTTTTAACCTCATCCCATCCACACTATGACATTCTGCGCCATAAACATACATGGGAAAATCTCCCCATTAGTTTGGAAATTTGGAAATGTTCTTGCACTTCGTGCAAAAACTATTTGTGCCATCGCTCTGAAAATTGACAGGACTGTAGTTAAATTCAGGGCCAACAACTTTCTAAAGCGCACGTTTTTTGCACGTTGCACAAAAATGTGTGCACCAATCGCTAATAAAAGTCATACCACTCGATTCGGGCTTAAGGCACACGTGTCTACGTTTTTACTTTTCGTGTTTTCTCTGCGCCAGAGGCACGCCTCCTCCATAGCTATTGCATAGCTATGGAGGAGGCGTGCCTCTTGGGGCAGCCGTGGCAATAATAAATTAATAAAAGGAGATTATTTATCAAATTGAATTATCAAAATTACTTAATCAAAACGGGGCACCACCTGATGTAATCAGGAAAATGATAACTAAACAGCAAAAATCAGTCTCAATGTAGATTATTCTTCAGAATAATAGTAAAGGAGGAAGGAGTCCGAACACAGGCCATTGCAACCAGTAATTTTGACAAATATGTGTAAAATAAGCACAAACAACTTCTCTCATTCAAATTAATAAGAATTTATTTACACAAGTGTCAAGAAGATGGTAAAACAACATTTCGGATAAATTCTGATGGCTAAACTACCCAAAAACAACAACTAACTAAACATGAACACAAAACTTCAGATTACCTGTGTGTGTGTGTGTGTGTGTGTGTGTGTGTGTGTGTGGGGGGGGGGGGGGGGGGGGTTAGTAGGAGCAGAATGAGGGGAGAAAACAATAAGATAAACAAAAACACTCAACTAATGAGCACAGTTGTGACGGGATCACCAGTCCGGCTCACAACGTAAAACTAACTTTTAAAATGTGTTACTAAGTTTCTCTGCCCAGACATAGAACAGCCTCTTACGTGACTCTTTGTAAATGAAGAGAAAGTGGTTTGATCCGGCCGGTCAGTGTTTCTTGATGAAACAAAGAGTAGTTACGCTCAGCAGGGGATCCTGATAAAGAGCGTCTCTCTCTCTCTCCTGGTCCAGATGAGGAATACGTTGATGTCTCTTTAGAGAACCTTGTTGGGCAAAAGCCGCTCCACACTGATCACATCTGTAAGGCTCGTCTCCGGTGTGAATACGATGGTGATTCTTTAGAGTATATTGTCGGGTAAAAGCCGCACCACACTGATCACACCTGTAAGGCTTGTCTCCAGTGTGAATACGTTGGTGAGTCTTTAGAGGATATTGTCGGGCAAAAGCCGCACCACACTGATCACACCTGTAAGGCTTGTTTCCAGTGTGAATATGTTGATGTCTCATTAGAGTACCTTGCTCGGCAAAAGCCGCTCCACACTGATCACACCTGTAAGGCTTGTTTCCAGTGTGAATACGTTGATGTCTCATTAGAGTACCTTGCCCGGCAAAAGCCGCTCCACACTGATCACACCTGTAGGGCTTGTCTCCAGTGTGAATACGTTGATGTCTCGTCAAATGACATTGCTCGGTAAAAGCCTTTCCACAATGATCGCATCTGTAAGGCTTGTCTCCCGTGTGAATACGTTGGTGATTCTTTAGATGATCTCGTCGGGTAAAAGCCGCACCACACTGATCACAGCTGTATGGTTTATCACCAGTGTGAGTTTTCTTATGGATCTTTAGGTTTGATGAAGTGGTGAAGACTTGCTCGCAATCATCACAGCAGTGTCTTTTGGGTCTTCCTTTATGATTCTGTAACAGAGAAGATGACTTACTTTTTGGCTGCATTATCAAAAGCCTTTTCAGTTTCAAGTATGGAGCTAGAACAGTGTCATAATTCACACATGCAAAGGACAAAATTCACACGTGTGTAGGATAAGATATACAAGTGTATTCTTTGATGCACACACAAATATAACCTGATTTACAAACGTTTTTTGTCTGTGAGCTGCGCTGGATTTGCATGTGACTTTTGAGACTCCCCTGACGTGACTCGATTCACAAATGCGTTTTTTTTTAACACGGAAGGATCTGCAACCAATCAGATATCTTCCTTTGTTTCAGCCAATCATAAGAGCGCACCCGAACGATTTACTCTTAAACCAATCAGATTAAAGGGGCGGATACACCTGCTGTTTGAGCTGCGTTGTGCCGTTGGGCTTAGAAAAGTGATTCAACATTTCGAGTTAATGAAATGAAGATAATCTCCTTGGTCATAGTGTAATTATTTAAACAAGACCAAGAGATTTGGTTACTGTTAAGAGAGAGGTCAGCCGCCCATTTGGAAATCGGAAGAGAGACTATTTATTTTGGACATTAACCTGTAGAGTTTCAATAGTAATTTTGGGGTTTTTAGATTAAGCAACTACTATACTATACTATACGGTAGGACTGGGCGATATGGCCTTTTATTAATATCTCAATATTTTTAGGCCATGTCACGATACACAATATATATCTCGATATTTTGTCTTAGCCTTGAATTAACACTTTGATGCATACAATCACACCAGTATGATGATTCTATATGTCTACATTAAAACATTCTTGTTCATACTTCATTAATATATGCTCATTTTAAACTTTCATGCAAAAAGGGGGAAATCACAACTTGGTCAAACGCACGTGACTGACGTATGTAAGTAGGTGCGCTTGTTTTATGTATCTGAGAAAGAGAGACGAGACGAGAAAGAGTGAGAAAAGCCTGCAATTTAACGCCCTGCTAAAAGCAAATGCGTGATAATGTATACTCGAATATTCACGGTAGTCATTTTGTACATTGCACAGAGTAGAAGCCGCGATACATCGAGTATATTCGATATATTGCCCAGCCCTACTTAGCGGGAAGTCGCAGATCCAGTTGGTTGAGTTTTTTTTTATTTTTTTATTATGGACTTAAGTTGTTGGTATTCTAAAAATGTGTTAGTGCTAATTCCATATTGAACAGTGAGTGTGTTAAATGGTACAAAATGTCCACTTATGATTATACGTTGTAGATACTTTATTCCTTGGTCTCTCCATTGAGTAAAGTTGACCATCATTTTATCATTTTTCAGAATGTCTTGATTGTTCCAGATGGTTGTGCGATCACATGGAAAAAGTGAGACTTTGGCTATTTTAAAAGGAAGTCCCACCAGGCTGTCAGAGATTAGCTAATATTAATGCTTTTAAAGCATTCATGATGTGTAATATTTTGACTGATATTGAATCTACATTTATAAAGAGATATTGGGCGGTAGCTCGATGGGAGCATAGGATCCATATCTGGTTTCATCCATCCATTTTCCGCCACTTATCCGGAACAGAGTCGCGGGGGCAGCAGTCTAAACAGGGATGCCCAGACTTCCTTCACCCCAGACCCTTCCTCCAGCTATTCCTCCAGCTCTTCTTCCAGACACTTTCTGCAGACACTTCCTCCAGACACTTCCTCCAGCTCTTCCTCCAGACACTTCCTCCAGCTCTTCCCAGGGGAGTCCGAGGCGTTCCAAGGCCAGCCGAGAGACATAGTCTCTCCAGCGGGTCCTGGGTCTTCCCCGGTGGGACATGCCTGGAACACCTCCCTAGGGAGGCGTCCAGGAGGCATCCGGTACAGATGCACAAGCCACCTCAGCTGACTCCTCTCAATGTGAAGGAGCAGCGGCTCGACTCCGAGCTCCTCCCAGGTGACTGAACTCCTCACCCTATCTCTAAGGGAGCGTCCAGCCACCCTGCGGAGGAAACTCATCTCTAAGGGAGCGTCCAGCCGCCCTGTGGAGGAAACTCATCTCTAAGGGAGCGTCCAGCCACCCTGCGGAGGAAACTCATCTCTAAGGGAGCGTCCAGCCGCCCTGTGGAGGAAACTCATCTCGGCCGCTTGTATTTTGTCCTTTCGCTCACTACCCAAAGTTAATGACCATAGGTGAGGGTAGGTGCGTAGATTGACCGGTAAAACGAGAGTGTCACCTTTCGACTCAGCTCCTTCTTCACCACGACGGTCCGGGACACCGACCCCGAGATACTTGAACTCCTCCACCTGATGGCAGGACTTCTCCACGCCACCCTTTCCCGATGGAGAACCATGGCCTCGGTCTTGGAGGTGCCGATTCTCATCCCTGATGCGTCGCACTCGGTCTCAAACCGCCCCAGCACATGCTGAAGGTCCCGGTCCGATGAAGCCAACAGGACAACGTCATCTGCAAAAAGCAAAGACGAAATCCTGTGGTTCCCGAAAGATGGCATGAGTAAGTCCTTGAGTCTTGTTAAAGACAAGAAAGCCCTTAAACTGTTTTCTTTACTTGAAAGATATGATTTAATATGAGATGGCCCCTGTGAGTTATTTTTCATTTTATTTTTTTTTATTTCATTTTTATTTTATGTTGTACAATAATTAGATTCTCAGTGTATATTTTGTAATACTGATGTTGCTCAACCCAAGGCAAAAGTTTGTAATTCTGATATGTGCCTTGTTTGTTTGTATCTATGTTTCAATAAAAAAAATAAAAACATATTCTGGTGTAAAACTAAGTTAAGGATTAAAGTGAAGATTGTGTATGAATTAGCAGGAAACATCAAGATGAGAATATGTTTTCAGATAAAAAGTTTGGGCAAGTTAACCTGCATGGGGACCTTTCTCCAGCAGAGAGCAGCAGAATCTGGGCAAAGGAAACGGCGCCAGCGACCTCCGTCGTCACTTGTGTCCAGCTGGTATCAGACCGGGAACAGCGCCACTCGCGGCCACAGCCAGAACTGCAGGTCGCGTACGCGTTCACTGTCTTTTTGAGAACGTGCACGTCCACGCGCCAAATGAACGCAGGATACGCGTGACGACAACGACGCGTACGCGTTCTGAACTGCAAGTAGAACTGAGCCCTAACTGATGACGGTTGGATTCTTCCTGATGTTGGTCCTCAAAGGCCTTCAAGAAAGCAGCTCAGCGTGAAGTCAAGACACTAAACTGTGGTGTTTGTTTCAAGATAACGGAGCCTGGAAGCAGGTTTACCTTCCTCTTCCTCAGCTTGGAGTCGTTGAGCTCCTCCTTGACGGTAATCTCCTGCTTGGGCGGCAGAAGTTCCAGCTCCCTCTCCTTGGCTTCTCTCAGCAGCTGCTCGGCGGTGATCTGCACCTCGGCAGGAGCTTCGTTCTTCACCTGAAACACCACAAACACCCTGAAATATCTCTGCAGGAGCTTTGTTCTTCACCTGAAACACCACAAACACCCTGAAATATCTCTGCAGGAGCTTTGTTCTTCACCTGAAACACCACAAACACCCTGAAATATCTCTGCAGGAGCTTTGTTCTTCACCTGAAACACCACAAACACCCTGAAATATCTCTGCAGGAGCTTTGTTCTTCACCTGAAACACCACAAACACCCTGAAATATCTCTGCAGGAGCTTTGTTCTTCACCTGAAACACCACAAACCCCCTGAAATCTTTCTCCACCCACTTTTATGCTCCCTGTGTCTTTTCAGAATCCAAAGAATTGAAAGGACAATCAGGATCTTGTGTTTCATGCCGTCATCCTGAGTGCCAAGTAATGTAGCAAAAACAAAGCTGGAGTTATGATGGGAGACATTCCTTGGTTTGAGGATTTGAAACACTTAGCGCCGCTCCTTTTAAGAGTTCCACCTCCGACCAAACGGGACAGCTAATCACAACAATGTTCATGCTGCTGCTGTAAGACAACGGAAACCTCCAACCTCAGTATGTGTTATATGTCCTTGAATAATGTTTGATGGGTGATGTTTGATAATATCCTTGAATGATGTTTGAGGTTTTTTATCTGTGCTGTATTTATTTGTGCCAAGGGACTGCAGACGCAAATTATCCTAAGGCTAACTCTGGTGCAATGCATCACATGTTTACATTTATGTTTTTAATTGCACATGGTCCCTCTCAAATAAGATTTAAGTAAGTAAGTAAACTCTCTGGTCCTGGTCTGGGTTTAGGGGGTCTTGACTCCAAGTTTACCGACGACTGATATGTTTTCTATGCTGTTGACTGCACATTAGTGCCCCCCCCACCAACTTTGAAACATGTTTTCTCCAGATTTCAGGCAGAAGAACCCGGATGTGATCAAAGTTCTGCTGAAACAAAAACTAACCAAACTAAACTAAGGTGAAACTAATATATGACCTAGTCTTATTAAGACTAGTCATATATTAGTTTCACCTTTTAAGTTGAATTATTGAAATAAATTAACTTTTAAACCATATTCTTGTTGAATTATTGAAATACATTAACTTTTACACCATATTCTAGTTAAATTATTGAAATAAATTAACTTTTACACCATATTCTAGTTGAATTTTGGAAATAAATTAACTTTTAAACCATATTCTAGTTGAATTATTGAAATAAATTAACTTTTACACCATATTCTAGTTGAATTATTGAAAAAAATTAACTTTTACACCATATTCTAGTTGAATTACTGAAATAAATTAACTTTTACACCATATTCTAGTTGAATTATTGAAATAAATTAACTTTTACACAATATTCTAGTTAAACTATTGAAATAAATTTGTTATTACACGATATTCTAGTTAAACTATTGAAATAAATTCGTTATTACACGATATTCTAGTTGAATTATTGAAATAAATTAAGTTTTACACAATATTCTAGTTAAACTATTGAAATAAATTTGTTATTACACGATATTCTAGTTAAACTATTGAAATAAATTCGTTATTACACGATATTCTAGTTGAATTATTGAAATAAATTAAGTTTTACACCATATTCTAGTTGAATTATTGAAATAAATTAACTTTTACACTATATTCTCGTTGAATTATTGAAATAAATTCGTTTTTACACCATATTCTAGTTGAATTATTGAAATAAATTAACTTTTACACAATATTCTAGTTAAACTATTGAAATAAATTCGTTATTACACGATATTCTAGTTGAATTATTGAAATAAATTAAGTTTTACACCATATTCTAGTTGAATTATTGAAATAAATTAACTTTTACACTATATTCTAGTTGGATTATTGAAATAAATTAACTTTTACACCATATTCTCGTTGAATTATTGAAATAAATTCGTTTTTACACGATATTCTCGTTGAATTATTGAAATAAATTAACTTTTACACCATATTCTAGTTGAATTATTGAAATAAATTAACTTTTACACCATATTCTTCACCTGTATATTCTACATCTGGGCTGATGTGGACATACATACATAGGAGGATATTTCAGTTACTATATGGTTTTTCTGTCTCTACAGTCATGCAAGTTCAGTGTTATTAAAGCACTTTAAACTTTAAATCAAAGCATTTCGTTTTTTCATATAAAATAAACACATTTTTATGCAGTTTAGAAGTTTTGGGGCTTTTTTTTTTTGCTCCTGCGCTGCTGAAATCAGGGCGTCCCTTATTTCTATTTGTGAAAGGTGGAAACCCTAGTGTGGATTAAACTAATTAAACTGAATTAATCCATCAATAAGAACTGATTCCACTAATTCATATGAATGTGAGCCCGACACCAGCCCCAGTTTGACACAGAAACAGTTGAAAACGCTAAGACTTCATGACTAAAACCCGTGCCCTGTCCAAACCCTGCTTAGCTTAGCTTAGTTTAGCTTAGCTTAGCTTAGCTTAGCTTAGCTTAGCTTCCCTAAGCTCCGGGTTTCGTACCTTCGCCACCTCGGGGATCCGCTGCTTCCCTGCCGCGGTGGACGCCATGATCCTCGGTGTGTCGGGGGTTCGAGCCCCGGAATATCAAACCTGAGCGGGTCAAACAGCAGCTTTTAACGATACATGGTGGTCTTTATATCTATATCTTTATATATTTATATCTATGTATCGCAGCAGCTCCACGGGGCGTCCTAGTTTATATGTCTATGGTTTGTAGAGCAACATTTGCTAATAAAGTTTTTTACATAAAGGCTCCATAACCCGGAAGTGCTGCCGCCATGATTTCCAACGGAGTCCTATGGAAGCGTCGCCTCTGTTTTATCCACTGCTCTGGTTCAGACCAGAGAAACTCCCGTTACACTGAAGATTGGAACATTTTGGAAGAATGGAGAAGGAGAAAGACCAGGACCGGGTCCAGGTCCATGTCCAGGACCAGGACCAGGACTGTCCAAGGTCCATCTTTTCCTCTGCTGGTCTGCAGGTCAGTGTTCGGGTCCACGTGGCCGCTCGTTCTGGGTTTTTCTGTCTGCTAATGATGATCCAAACGCTGTATTTAATCTGCATCAGCGTGTTTGAACTAAACCACAGATAAATCAAACACATGAGCTGTTTTTTACTGCACATAGAAACGTTTCTGCGCTTGAATGTTTGTAAATGTGGCGGCGCGCACAGACGCAGCAGTCTGGAGCTTTTTGGTCCCAGAAAGTTGGACAGATATTCGTAGATTCCCACTTCTGCGGTCAATAACTCCCAAATAAAGAGACGGAAAAGCATGAATGTTGCCTCCGTCCAACCACTGAAACACAGACAAGTTTTCATCAAAACGAGACTTTAAACTACACAAAAGTGTGAAGGGATTTTTGTTTCTTTATTATGGAAGCAAAGATAAAATTAACTTTCAATCAAAAATCAGATGGAGAGGAAAACGGAAAACGTTTTTTTAATTGCACGTTTAAAAAAACATGTTTAATTGAAATATAAATACGTTTTTGTTTGAAACCTTTAAAGTTTATTTAGTGAGTCTAACAATGTTGCAAGTGTTGAGCCGCAGCCACGTGTTGAACATGGTAAAGGTGTAACTTCAACTCTGAGGTCTAACATCAACTGTAAGACCACATTGTCTTCCAGTTGACCACATGGCCCCAAACAAAGAAACCGAGACAATGACCCATCTGGTTTCAAACAGAGCACCAGCATCACTCATACGTAGTTTTTGAAAACTTAATCTACACTTATTTTTATGCCATCTTCTTCCTTCAGGATTATTTTGTAACCCAAACCATATTCATCACCAAGAGCTAGAGAACTTTTATTTATTTCATTTTTTATTTTCATTTTGTACATGTAAAAAAACAACAATTAAAAAGAAGATAAGAAAAAAAAAGAATTTCATACTTTAACACTTACTATCTTAATTTACATGTAAAAAGGAATAGGAAGAAGTGTAAACTTATTTAATCCTACTTCCATTCAATAATCATTTATTAACACGTATTTATAATAACTAACTATAGTATAATTATACTCACACACTTACCTATACACACAGTTGAGTATTTCTATATATTTGTACACACACGCCCATATAAATATTTAAATATACTTTTTTGCACCATAGTATGTATGTATGTATGTATGTATGTATGTATGTATGTATGTATGTATTAGGGGTGGGCGATATGACCTAAAATTGATATCACGGTATTTTTCATCTTTTGAACGGTGACGGTATAATATCACGGTATTTTTTGGTACGTTTTGGGAGGAGTAGCCTGTCCTGTCCCTTTATTTATTTATTTATTTATTTATTTATATATATATATATATATATATATATTTATTTTTATTATATTATATTTTAAATATTTTGTAAACCTGTCTTAAAATGTAATACTGGACCTCGGTTGGGCTGGTTGGACAGCGGGTGGTGGAAAATTTCCCTTAATTTTAAATCCAAAACTTGACAGGTTTATGCCATGAGTATTCATATACAGTAATCCCTTGTCCCGTTCCAAAAAGAACCCGTGA
This sequence comes from Cololabis saira, assembly GCF_033807715.1. Lineage (NCBI taxonomy): Eukaryota > Metazoa > Chordata > Actinopteri > Beloniformes > Belonidae > Cololabis > Cololabis saira. The sequence goes on from NC_084601.1 coordinate 40,749,531, forward strand.
TAAGCGATATTCACATAGTAGCAACCCTTTTTTTTTTTTTTACAATTATTATACAAAGCTTCAAATTGCGGAGATCAGCACCGCCTCGCACGTATTTCAGTGCTGTTCTGATGCCGCTGCATCCCGTATGCATAGCGTCTTTTTCTTCTAAAGCCCGCGGTACAGGTGTGTTTTTTCGAGAGAAGAACATGGTTATGGGTATTTTTTTGTCACTCTTTTTTTCTTCTGGGCAAAAAGATAAAACCGAGATTCATTAATTTTTTCTCCATCTTGAAGTCGGTGACTGGTATTCCAGCAGGTTGAAACAGCGCTCTGCGCTCCGCTGCCGTCAAAGACCCGCCCCGCTCTACTTCTGATTGGCTGGTGTTAGTTTGGTTGAGCCAGAGCTGCTTTCCTCTCATTCCATTGGTAGATGAACCCGGTTGACTCACCTTTTTTTTCTCTCTCAAACCTTTTTTTTAAAGCAGTCAAACTCGCACGCCGAGAAAAAAACTCCGTACGCCGGAGATCCGGCACGGTGCCGGAATACTTTAAGCCCTGTCATTTCTTACTACTCTTGTCGTAAGGTGTAGCAGCAGTAAACTAAAAGCTGTGTAGTCTTGGGACGTGCTCCGCTGGTGTTGCTCAGCAGCACCAGCGGAGCAGCGGTCCCAGCAGCAGCTGCTGGTCCCACTTGCGCTGGTTTTGGCCCGGGTTGCCTCTTCATATTCACGGGCGTGCGTGTTTTTTAAGTGATGAAACAGGTTGCTTGTGTTTCAACCTCTTGCTGTCACAACACGGCAGCAAACCTTGCATATTACCGACGTTTTTAATGCCTTATTTAGGCTTATTATTTTATAATTGATTTATTACGGTATTGACGGTATTGCAAAATCCATGTCGTGGCGCAGTTTCACACCGGTGATGACTATGACACCGGTGTACCGCCCACCCCTAGTATGTATGTATGTATGTATGTATGTATTAGGGGTGTAACAATATATCGTGCCACGAAATTTCGCGATACAAAAACGACACGAAACGTGTCGTGGAGGTGACAAAGTGTATCGCGATATTGGGTTATTAATATTAATTTGTTGTGTTGACTAGTAACGAGCATCCGACCGCGCGTGCCGACCGCGTCTCGACCCGCGGACCAAAATCTTCCTCTGCTCAGAAGAAACTAGTCCCTTTTTGCGGTCCCGATCACGGGACTCTAGCAGGGTTTTGAGCTCTGAACTTTTAAGTCTGGTGTAGAAAGAAGCCTTACCTTATTAAATTAAACCTTTTTCGGGTGGTGAGTAGGATAAACACGGGGACAACTTCTGCTGAGTTCCAGTGTACTTTAATGTCCCTCAACAGCGTAGGATTTTAGATCATCAACACAGCAGCTAGTGCCGTACTGTGGCGTATCACTCCGCCCAATCTAAAACAGACTAATCACTACAGACAAACTGACTAGTGTCATTATAGTCCCTGATTTACATCAGAATATAAAGATTATATTTATAAAATAATGAACCCTGAATTACCAAAATAACCTTCTTAACAAAAATAAATCTCCTCTTACACTTATAAGGTGAGCATGAATCAATCTTTTTTATGATGTAAAATTGTATGTAATTATTTACTTTTATTTATTTCATTTTAGTTGTTAAATTTCTGGAAAAGAAAAAAGTCAAATCATACATGAGAGAAACTATTCAGTTTGTGGCAAAATATTTTTATTGTAACTGAACTGTAACAGAAGATCATAATGCAAACCTGACATTTACTTTGAGTTCAGTTTGTGGAAAATGGTTGGCCTGGCTTTCTCTTTAAAACTTAAACAGTTATAAAGCATTACAAACTGTAACAATAGGGCAAACGTACAGCATTGTTTTGTATTTTGTGTCTTTCAAATAAAAGACAATGTTTTCCAGTCATAAGTTCCTCATTCAAGGTTGTTAAAAAAATACTGCTATAATATCGTATCGTTATCATGACCTCAAAATCGTGTATCGTACCGTATCGTGACATTAGTGTATCGTTACACCCCTAGTATGTATGTATGTGTGTATATGTATATATATGTATGTATATATATATATATATATATATATATATATATGATTAACTGTCCCCATTTCTGTACATAAATATAAACCAGTCTACCCAATAGTTTTATATCAGGCCCCTAAAGGCGCTAAACCCCTTCCTCTTTGTACCTTGTGAAAATCATGTCTTTATATTTGTTTTTAAACTGGTTTAATGCTCACTGGCGTCCGTGCACTCAGTATGCTCTGGCGACTGTTTACCTTTGGAGAATACGCACGTAATAATAAATTAAACTTGTAATGTACTTTACATTCAATGAATCTCAAAGTGCTACACTTAAACTATTAATCATTCATACACATTCTCAACGGTGGTGGTAGCTACGTTTTGTAGCCACAGCTGCCCTGCAGACTGATGGAAGCGTGGCTGCCATACTGCGCCAAACAGCCCCTCCCACCACCAACATTCATACACATTTAAACACTGATTGCATTGGCTGACAGGAATTATCCACCCTTCTTTCAAAAGTTTACAGTCAATAGAAGAGAGAGGCGGTCTCCAAAATAAATCAGACCAAGCTTTCCGGGGAAGAAAGACGGCCGGCTCCCTCCTGACGTTTCAATTCTGCTTCCCAGGTTTCCAGAGGAGAGTTAGGAGGATTCAACTCCGTGAGGCAAAGCTCCAATCTTGTTGCAGCGGTCTCAGGACCTGAGGCCCGTAACACTGACACCAAGGTAAGGTCCAAGAGACACCGGCCATCAGCAGGCCCACAGAGCCAGGGGGGGCAGGTCTAGAGATGGAGGACATCACCACATTTGTGTTTTTCTTTATCAATTTTGATTTATTTCCATTATCAATGTTAACAAACACATTTAAGACTAATTCCTCAGATCTACGGATCAGGAAAGAAACTGTCAAATAGAAAATAATAATGGCAATAATGATAATACTAAAGAGGATAAAACAAATTGATATAAAAAAAACTATATAATAACCATTCATAAAGATCTAACGGAGCCTGTGCACAGTTATGTAGAGTCACTTCTTTCCTTATATGACAACCATTTTCCCCAGTTCGTTACAAAGAGATCTTCTTCCATTTTCAACTTATATGTGAGATGTTCCATCACCAGTATTTCATCTATAACTGACATCCATTGTTTGCTACTGGGGGGATCAGACTTGAGCCGGTTTTTGGTAATGGCCTTCTTCCCAGCCACTAGGAGAATCTTGACCAGATATCTGTCTCCAACATATTCCCATCCATCCAAATGTCCAAGGTACAGAATAAGACAGGATTTGGGAATCACATATCCCAGTACATTACAGAGAACTGAGTGAACATTCCCCCAGAAGGGCTGTACATTCATACATTTCCAAGATATGTGTGTGTGATCTGGATCCATGTGGTTACACAATCTCCAGCATGGTTGGTGAGTATTTATCTGTTTAGCTCTGATTTTAGGTGTGATAAAATATCAAATTAAGTTCCTCCAATTAAATTCTCTCCATCTCCGAGACTGTGTAGTATTTTGGATTGTTTTCCACAAATCATACAATTTGCCCTCTGGAATCTCTTCACCCAGCTCCCTTTCCCACTTTGCTTTAACATACAATGTTGATTTTATTCTGGAGTCCATTAAGCAGCCATATAAAACAGATGGCATGGCTATATGCCCTAGCCAGTAGTTTTATGATAGGATGTATTTTATACTCATATTTTTGATATAATAGTCCCTCATTTGCAGGTATCTAAATAAGTCCTGATTAGTTAGATCGTGTGCATTTTTTAGTCCCTGGAAGCTTTTCATTTCACCCTTTTTAATAGTTTTGCAAGTGGCTGTAATTCCTCTTTCTGCCCACTGTTTAAATCTCCCATCAAGTTTTCTTGGTATAAATTTATCGTCAAATACAATCCATTTTAGCAATCCTATTTCCTTACCAAGTTTTAATTGTTTCACTATGGAATACCATGTTTCTAAAGCGAATGAAATCACTGGGTTAAAATTATCTTCTCCTTATGTGGCTGGGGGTCTCTATTTCCCCAATATTCGTTTGAATTGTGTTTTTGGATATGGAGATTTCAATATCTTTGCATCGAGCTACATACCCCTTATCACACCAGCTGATTAGATTACGCAGTTGAGCGGCATGAAAAGACTCTTTTAGGTTTGGGAATGCCATTCCCCCTTTGTCTTTAGACAATTATAAAGTGGTATAGCGTATTCTGGGTCGTTTGCCTCCCCACACAAACCTTAATATGCATTTATCCCATTTGTTAAATTGTTCTTTCGATATCACAACCGGTAAAGATAAGAACACTTATAGCAAACGTGGCAGGATGTTCATTTTAACCACATTTATCCTCAATCAATTAATCCCAGTGGATAGGTGATCCATCTATTAATGTCTTAATGTGTTCATAGTTGCTTCTATATAATTTAGAAAGGTCTTTAGTCACATTTATGCCCAAATATTTAATTGATTTAGCTTCCCAGTTTATCTGCCATTCCCTCAGTTCATGATTAGGCGAGCAATTAAACATGAGAAGTTAGGTTTTAAGTATATTTACTAGGGCTGCAACTAACGACTATTTTAATAGTCGACTAGTCACCGACTATTGAAACGATTAGTCGACTAATCGGATAATTAGTATTTTTTTTTTTAAATTTAGCATGAGGTTGCATTAATTATGTGGCAAATGATAATAAACACAAGAAAGATGGCACTAGAGCCCTGATATAGCGGGACTGTTTTCTTCATCCTGCTCCCGCTGAATTTCTGACCATTACTGCCCGCAACGTGTGTTACACTCCCGCCCCTCCCGCAAAACTCTGAGACTTCATGCCCGCACGGCGCACAATAAAGATGCATTGATTTAGTGTCTTCTCCCGTCCCGCAAGAGAAAAGTCCAGAAAAATCTATCTGATTTAATGTTAACATGATCATTGTGGAGCTTGATGGATAATTGACAGTTCATAGGCACCTGACTGAAAGTTAGATGCAAATCCAGCATTGTCATCACAAGCTTTTTTTCGCCTTTCGCGCTGCATCAGTTATGTGATTGAGGTTATAACAACGAGAGTAACTGTGAGTGGCTCAAATAATACTAATAAATAACATGAAATAAACAAAGTTTAGAATGAAATGAATTAATTTAACAAATGAATCGCTTGGCCATTGCATTGCTGTGGAGGGAGAGAATGTTTCTGGCCGACTGCGGTCCCGTGCGTCTCTTCCAAGATGCGCCACAGACACTAAACGCAGTTTCTCCAAATATCTGACTTAATTTACTACTTTGTCAGGCATAACGTTAAAGCTTTCTTTTAAAGCCAAAATACGCTTAATATCTTACCAAGGCGAGTCCGTTTCGTTCAACACTCCGACGTGCTTTCTCTTCAAATGCATTACCGACGTGCTCCCGTGAAAAGCAACGTCGGCTTTGCAAACCTTGCAAGTCATCTTTTTATTCGCCGTATTGAGGCTAAAATGCTCCCAAACTTTTGAAGTTTTATTTCCCGCAGCCGCTGAGACGCTGTTGTGCACGCGCTACTCTCAGCAGAGATTGTATTGAAATGTGACGCCTCACTCCGTTGGAAAAACACGTCTGGCGACAATTGTCGACAATGGAATTCATTGTCGACAATTTTGATTATCGATTTTTGTCGACAACGTCGATGAATCGTTGCAGCCCTAATATTTACTTTATAGCCTGAATATAAACCAAATCTTTCTAGAGTTTGTGTAAGCTGCTTGAATGAACAACTGGGTTTTTTTCAAATAAATCATAATATCATCTGCAAACAAACTTATATGTTTTTGTTAATTTATAACTATACCTTTTATTGAGGGGTCTTGTCTAACCATCTGGGCCAACGGCTCAATGTGCAGGGCAAACAGTGTTGGACTAAGGCAGCAGCCCTGTCTAGTTCCTCGTTCTAAGGTAAACCTTTCTGACAAAGAGCCATTCACTTTCAGCCTAGCTGTGGGTTTGTTATATATAGACCTGATACACGGAATTGACCTATTATTAAATCCACATTTTTCCAGAGTTTAGTATAAAAATTCCCAATGAACTCTATCAAATCCTTTTTCTGCAAACTAATCAAGGCTGCTCCTATCTCATCTTTATGTATTTTATGTATAATCTGTAATGTTTTAATATTATCTTGCGTTTGTCTATCCATAACAAATCCACATTGATTCTTGTCTATCAAGTCTGGTACAATAGTTTGGAGTGTATTTGATATGATTGAAGTGTACATTTTATAATCAACATTTAATACTGATATCGGTCAATAATTTTGGCAATAGTCCTTATCTTTTAGGGGCTTGGGAAGTGTAATTATTGCTTCAGTCCAGGAGGGGGGGGATTTTATCATCACTCATAAAGGCTGAGTTATGCTTCTGCGTCAAAATGACGCCGTGCCTACGGCGTCTGGTTTTCGTCGACGCAGAGGACACGCCGTCACCTGCGCCGTCACTGACGTGCACCTCCCGAAAATTGTAACTACGCGTCGAGGAGACGCCGACCACACGCAGACCGAGAGGGCTGTGATTGGTTCGTTTGAAAGCGAAGCATTTCCGGTTTCCGGTTTGAATCAGTAGTGAACTTCCAGGGCTCTTTTCTTCGTTTATATGTGATTTTTTTTGTTTTGGTTTTTTGCACAATAGTTGTCCTTATTTCTTTGATTTACTGTGACGGGAAAAAGTCGGAAAAACCATTCAGAAAAAGATCGCTAACTAGCGGTCGCGGGGGGTACTGCACCGCGACCAAATGGAGAGACGGAGAACTCTGAAGGGTTCAGCACGGCGTCACGGCTGCGGCGTGTGCTCTGCGTTGGTGTGACGCAGAAGCATAACTCAGCCTTAACCCAATTGAAAGTACGGTGGAGTAGTGGTGTTAGTTCTTCACTAAACTTTTTATACCACTCAGAGGGAAATCCATCGCTACCAGGTGCCTTATTTGATTTTAATTTGCCAATTGCTTTCCAAATTTCATTGTTATCCTTGTTGTTACTTGTTCATTTTGTTTTGTGCCTATTGAAGGTAGGTCTAGGGATTTGAGGAAAGTTTTAATATTTTCCTGGTTCAAATCTGACGATTCAGTGTAGAGTTCCTTGTATAATCTTTAAAGATATTTTAAATTTCTTTTGGTTTATATTTGGGCTGATTTGTTTTGGGGTCATACATTTTATTGACTGTAATTTCTGCTTGTTGTTTTCCTAAACGTCTCGTCAATAATTTAATTGCTTTGGGACCTGATTCATAATAGTTCTGTTTTCAATATCTTGCTTTCATTTCTATTTCATATTTGAGTTAGGGCTGCGATATATATCGAGTATAGTCGATGTATCTCTGCTTGTACTCTGTGTGATGTACAAATTGACTATATCGTGAATATTCAAGAATACATTGTCAAGTATTTGCTTTTAGCCGCGGGCATTAAATTACAGGCTTTTCGCACTCTCTCGTCTCTCCTCAGAGAGATAAAACAAGCGCACCCAGTTAGCTACGTCAGTCACGTGCTGTCGTGCCTGCATCGTTATACGACCAGCAGCTGGTGTCGGCGCTGCTGTCCGGTACGGCGGTCAGTTCCACCCCACTTTAACTTTACTTTAATTTAACTTTAACTTAACTTTAACTTTCCCAAACTTGGCCTTTTTGCACCGTGAGCTCATCCGTGCAGTTGCTACGCGCGGCGGACTCTTTTCAAAGCAAACTGAGACGGTTTAGTAAAGACGGGAGGGGATGTTTTCTCCTCGCACGATGCGCACAGCTCTCCGGAGAGCTGAGGAGCTGCTCAGTGCAACACGCGTCCTCGCGCAGCTGAGCCGTTCTCTTCCAGAGCTGAGAAACGTCACCTAGTGTTGCTTAAATGTGGCCACATGAAATCAATCACTATCATCGAAACAAGACTATATGACGTCATATTTCTAAAAGTAAGTGAAAGTGATGCAAAGTAAAGGAGGAGAGGATGAAACATTGCAGTCCTTACACCTACAATTATTCTTAATATAAAGGTGCTCTAAAGGCCCCTCCTGCTCAGAGCATCTCATCCTGGTAAAACCGGAACCAGAACATGTTCTTAGCAGATGTTCTTCAGATGGGGAGTCAGAAAGATGCAACGTGCACTTTCTGTTTTGAAATTACACTTTTTATTTTTGTGCCACTCACTGCTTAGTAACTGTTTAATAAATACAGTTTTGGTAAATTTGACTTATTCCCCCTTTTTGCACGGATGTTAGTTAAAATTAGCATATATTAATGCAGTATGAACAAGAATGTTTTAATGTAGACATATAGAAGGATCATACTGGTGTGATTGTATGCATCAAAGTGTTAATTCAAGGCTAAGGCAAAATATTGAGATATAATTTAATTTAGCAAGTACAGATTTAACTGCTTGGCATCTCTGCCTGCCGCACCTCCTCCGGTGCACTTTGAGGTCAGCTGCAGGGTCTTCAGCTGGTGCCACCGTTCACTGATGTTTCGCCCCCTAGCCAGGACACTTCCCGGTGGGGGGGCAGTGGCTTTGTGGGGACGTCTCCCCACGCCACTCCCTGCAACTGACCTCACCTGCTGTCCCTCCTCCGTAACCACATCCACAAACTTGCTTTCTCTGCATCCTCTGCCAATTCCTTGATGGCCTTCTTCAGGCTGTGGCCGGTCATTCCCGCAGCACGAAGGAGCCGGATCGCAGACCCCCCCACAAAGCCCCTGCATCCGACCTCCACTGGGTGAATAATCGCGGACCAGCCTCCTCCTCTGCACTCCTCCGCCAGATCGCTGTACTTCGACCGCTTGAACACGTGTGCTACTGGTATCCCCTCCTCCCAGGGCACAGTCAATTCGATGATAAGGACTTTCTTGGCAGCTGTGGACCACATCACAGCGTCCGGCCTTAGCGTTGTCTGTGTGATCTCAGTTGGGAAGACCAGCTGCTTGTCCAGGTCGACGCGCATTTCCCAACTCTTTCCCGGGGTAAGCTGACGTCCCAATCTTCCGGTCACTGTCTTCTGTCCTACCTCTCCTGGTTTGATGAAGGCAATGTTTTGCCGATGGGGATCGGAGGAGTTGTTTGCCCCGACTCTGCATCTCTCCAACTGCTCTGCCAACTTCCGCAGCACCTGATTGTGCCGCCAGCGGAAGCGCCCCTGTGTCAGCGCGATGTTGCACCCTGACAGGATGTGTTGGAGACCTGCATTGTCCTTGCTGCACAGGGAGCACTTGCCCTCGCTTCCGAACCATTGGCTATGGTTTCGGGGACATGGAAGGGTGTCATAGGCTGCCCTCACGAGGAAGCTGAGTCGTGACTGTGGAGTTCGCCAGATGTCAGCCCAGGTTATTACTTACATGGCCTAAAAATATCAAGATATTAATTAAAGGCCATGTCGCCCAGCCCTAGTTGGTATGATGTTCCTTTTCTGAAATGCTGTGTTACTTTTACCCCAGATGTAATGGGACATGCACCTTCCAAAAAGTTCAACTTTTGTCTTTTCAGTCCACAAAGTATTTTCCCAAAAGTCTTGGGGATCATTAAGATGTTTTCTGTCAAAACTGAGACGAGCCTTTATGTTCTTTTTGCTCAGCAGTGGTTTTTGTCTTGGAACTCTGCCATTTTTGCCCCATCTCTTTCTTATGGTGGAGTCATGGACAATGACCTTAATTGAGGCAGGTGAAGCCTGCAGTTCTTTGGATGTTGTTCTGGGGTCTTTCTCTCTTGGATGAGTCGTCGCTGCGCTGTTGGGGTAATTTTGGTCAGCCGGCCTCCTGGGAAGGTTCACCACTGTTCCATGTTTTCGCCGTTTGTGGATAATGGCTCCCACTGTGGTTCGCTGGACTCCCAAAGCTTTAGAAATGGCTTTGTAACCTTTTCCAGACTGATAGAACTCAATTACTTTGTTTTTCATTTGTTCCTGAATGTCTTTGGATCGCAGCATGATGTCTAGCTTTTGAGGATATTTTGTTCTACTTCACTTTGTTAGGCTTCTTGATAGTTCTTGATTGAGAACAGGTATGACATCCAGTCAAATTCTACAAGGAATTCTGGAGCATATCAGCACCGACATTTGATAAAATTATCTTAAATGTTAAGGAGAGTAAAGGTTTACCTTTCAATAGGAACTCTGCTAATATTAACCACTCACTCACTCATCTCACTCATCTTCTTCCGCTTGTCCGTTTCCGGGTCGCGGGGGCTGCAGCCTCAGCAGGGATGCCCAGACTTCCTTCACCCCAGACACTTCCTCCAGCTCTTCCCGGGGGGAGTCCGAGGTGTTCCTAGGCCAGCCGAGAGACATAGTCTCTCCAGCGTGTCCTGGGTCTTCCCCGGGGTCTCCTCCCGGTGGCACCCACCCGGAGAAGGCATGCCAAATTTTTTCCGATGGAGAACCATGGCCTCGGTTTTGGAGGTGCTGATTTTTATGGACAGGATTTCTAGGCGTAGCCAGGGGCCGGAGGGGATCCGGTTCGGGAACCTCAGGATTTCATCTCTGCTTTTTGCGGATTGACAGACGGATCAGTGCAGCGTCCGCAATTATGCGGTCGGTGTACCGGTCTGTCGTGGTGAAGAAGGAGCTGAGTCGAAAGGCGAAGCTCTCGATTTACCGGCCAATCTACGCACCTACCCTCACCTATGGTCATTAACTTTGGGTAGTGACCGAAAGGACAAGATCGCAGATACAAGCGGCCGAGATGAGTTTCTTCCGCAGGGCGGCTGGACGCTCCCTTAGAGATAGGGTGAGGAGTAGGGCTGCAACGATTCGTCGACGTTTTTGCAGACAAAAATCGATAATAAAAATTGTTGACATTAAATTCCATTGTCGACAATTGTCGCCAGATTTGTTTTTCCAACGGAGTGAGGCATCTCACTTCAATACGTTCTCTGCCGAGAGTCGCGCATGCGCGATAGCGTCTCTGCCGAGCGGTAACGGGTAAACAATAATGACGGCGTCCTGTAGAGCAGCTGCACGTAACAAAACTTCTAAAGTTTGGGAGCCTTTTAGCCTCGATACGGTGAATAAAAAGATGACTTGCAAGGTTTGCAAAGCCGACCTTGCTTATCACGGGAGCACGTTGGTAATGCACAAGCATTTGAATTTGAGAAAGCACGTCAGGTCTGGGTGACGGGATTCAACAAATGATACACCAGTTCAACCCAGAGCACGTCCTGCCATCCAGAACCGATTTCACCCACTTGATAGAGAAAAAATTAGACGTTTTATTTTATTTTTTATATAACACATTTGCCTGTTCTTAAAAAATGAAAAATAATGGACAGAGGTTTATTTATTCATGGATTTATGTCTGACTGATCACTGTGCCTGTCCTTGGTTTTAAATAGGACATTTTATTAATTTTTTGTATGAACAGCGGCAAAGTTGAATAAAATATCTACAGGACTGTCTCAGAAAATTAGAATATTGTGACAAAGTTCTTTATTTTCTGTAATGCAATTAAAACAACAAAAATGTCATACATTCTGGATTCATTACAAATCAACTGAAATATTGCAAGCCTTTTATTATTTGAATATTGCTGATTATGGTTTACAGCTTAAGATTCCCAGAATATTCTACTTTTTTGAGATAGAATATTTGAGTTTTCTTAAGCTGTAAGCCATGATCAGCAATATTAAAATAATAAAAGGCTTGCAATATTTCAGTTGATTTGTAATGAATCCAGAATGTATGACATTTTTGCATTACAGAAAATAAAGGACTATCACAATATTCTAATTTTCTGAGACGGTCCTGTATTTTTCATTGAAGTACCCATCTTTCTCGTGTTTATTATCATTTGCCACATAATTAAAGCGACATACTAAATTTAAGAAAAAATTACTAATTATCCGATTAGTCGACTAATCGTTTCAATAGTCGGTGACTAGTCGACTAATAAAATAGTCGTTAGTTGCAGCCCTAGTGAGGAGTTCGGTCACCCAGGAGGAGCTCCGAGTCGAGCCGCTGCTCCTTCACATTGAGAGGATCAGCTGAGGTGGCTTGGGCATCTGTACCGGATCCTCCTGGACACCTCCCTAGGGAGGTGTTCCAGGCATGTCCCTCCTGGAGGAGACCCCGGGGAAGACTCAGGACACGCTGGAGAGACCATGTCTCTCGGCTGGCCTGGGAACACCTCGGACTCTCCTCGGAAGAGCTGGAGGAAGTGTCTGGGGTGAAGGAAGACTGGGCATCTCTGTTTAGACCGCTGCCCCCGCAACCCGGGAACGGATAAGCGGCGGAAAATTGATGGATGGATGGATGAAACCAGATAAGGATCCTACGCTCCCATCGAGATACTGCCCAATATTTTGTTTATAAATGTAGATCTCAAAATAATCAGCAAAGCTCTTTCCAAACGTCTGAAAATAATTACCCCTTCTATTATACACCCGGATCAAACAGGTTTTATTAAGGGTAGACACTCTTCTACTAATACTCTTAAACTACTTAATATTATAGATCATTCAAATATTAATAAACAGGAGTCTACAATTATATCTCTAGATGCAGAAAGAGCATTCAATCGGGTAAATTGCAAATTTCTATTGGCAACTACACAAATTTGGATTTGGCAAATCTTTTATCATCTGGATAAAGATATTATATAGCTCTCCCAAGGCATGTGTAAGGACAAACGATCAAATTTCAACAAGCTTTAAATTGCAAAGAGGTACCAGACAGGGTTGTCCTCTTCTCCCTCACTATTTATTGAGCCCATAGCAGCTGCTATTAGGGAAAACAATGCAAAAATGCGAAAAAAGGCATACAATGCAAAGCATTAGATCACTGCAAGGTTTTGGAGATCGTAACCCTTACATTCAGGACGAAACCTTGCGGGATCCAGGTGTAGAGCGAGCAATGACATGACATGAGACCAGCAGGGATTTTCCAGAACTCTGTTTTTCCTTACTTTTAAGTTGCACAAAGTCACACTTTCCTACATGGAGCAGGGCACACAAAGCACAGGCTTACAGGTGCAGCAGATCCTGGCAGCAAAGGTGAAGCCCAACCTGACGCCCCTCTCTCTCTGGCCCCCCACCTGCTCTCACACCTGGCCTATCTACTAACGGCCTGTACCATTTCCCACACACACCCAAATAAGTTTAAATATGTTTACCAATAAATCCTGCAAATAATATTTACACAAACAATCTACAAATGCATACTGCATAACACAGATTAAACAAAATACATAATAAACTGAATAAATGTCAAACGGAAGCTAAATTCAACAAAACCCTCTACTTCCTCCCCTCTCTGGTCCTGGTCTACTTGGTACAGCCCAACCAGGTAGTTAATTGACACAGCTGGATCCCATCAATTGGAGTTCTGTGGCTGCATGCTCATGTATGCACCCATGAGAACACGCCCACCCGGAAGTCGACCTCAAAGAGACAGTGGTTAGTAGGGTCACCAAAATAAAAGTACAAAAAACAACAACAAAAAAGAACTTCCTATGATAATCAAGTTGTCCAACTAAACACATGTAATGTGTGTTTATCACCTTAGTGAGGGGAATGATTTCCCGCTCCCTCACAATCACAAAATAATTCTTTATGGTGATGATGTACTAATCTTCCTCCAGAACTCACAAACCTCACTATCACAGACAATTGCACTTATACAGTAGATGGATTTTCATCTCTGTCTGACTACTTTATCAACTGGCCCAAATCCACAGTTTTGTGCATCAACTGCAGTTTCCAGAAGACAGCCACTACTAAATTACAATCAGGAAACATTAGATATCCAGGCATAAACATCTCCCATAGACTGTCAGAGTTAATAAAACTAAATTATGTTCAGCTCTTAAGAAAAATAGAGGGTGATCTTACCCGATGGAACTCTCTTCCCATTTCACTGATGGGGAGAATTGTCACCATCGAAATGATGGTTTTACCAAAAATAAATATATTTTTACAATGATACCATCCAAACCCCCTCCTTCTTGGTTTAAGTCACTGGATTCATACGTGTCAAAATTCCTGTGGAAAAGTAAAACACCACGTATTAGCTTAACGACATTACAAAAATCCAAAGACTGTGGAGGCTTGGACTTTCTCAACTTCCAGTATTATTTCTTAGTTAATAAGTTACAGTATATCTTTAAATGGTGCAAAAACCAGTCACTAGATCAGGGGTGGGCAATCCTGGTCCTCGAGGGCCGGTGTCCCTGCATGTTTTAGATGTTTCCCTGCTTTAACACACCTGACTCTAATTAATCACTGTCATCAGCTTGTCATCCAGGGCTGCACAATTCTGTTAATGACACAGTCACTTGTATCATGGTTCAATGAAACAAGGAAACATCTAAAAACTGCAGGGACACCGGCCCTCGAGGACCATGATTGCCCACCCCTGCACTAGATAGTCAATGGCTGGATTCAGAACAAGTGTTTTGCAATGATTTGGAAATCTCAGATCTACCATTTATCAGTCAAAATATTACACATCATAAATGCTTTAAAAGCATTAAAGTTATTCTATGCAACTTCCTAGAGCTAGCAAGAATTTTGAAAGAGGCACCTCTAAGCCCCCCCCCCCCCCCCATTCGGCCCGAATGATACGGATTGGTCCAGGTCCAGGAAGGGAAAGAACCAATCAGATGCTTTCATTTTAAACCACGTACCCCCGCCCTGTCCCATGCGCGCACTCGCTTCCAGCCGCCCGTGTCCACTTCCCACGGGTCCTCCTGGGCTCACAGTGTCCCAGTGTAACCCCCCTCCCTCGGAGGGGCCACGGAGCCCAGCAGTTATTTCCAGAGCGGCTCGGTCCCGCTGTGTGAGAGCGGGGAGCAGAGCGTCGGTCCGGGCTGCTACTGCAGCAGCTCCTGCAGCAGCAGCCCGCCGGGACACAAAGCTGTATGGGGTCCCGAGCTGCCGGGACCCCATACAGCTCGGAAGCTGTAAGGGGTCCGTGGGGATGTAGGCGTCTCCATCACGGCGAGAGCGGAGAGCGCCGGTGCACGGCACCGCAGCGGCTGGCGGAGCGCTGCGCCAGCCGGGGAGGCGGCGGGAGCACACACACACACACACACACACACACACGTAGCCACAGCTACGCCGCAGGGTACGCCGTAGCCGTGGCTTTAGAGCCTGCAGCGCAGCGCTGCTGTGCCGTGCTCCGGCGCTCTCCAGGATGGAGACGCCGGTGGGCACGATGCACGTTTGGGTGGGCACAGCCCCCCCCTGCCCCCCCTAAAACCGGCCTCGCTTACAGGTGAATGAGACATGGGGTAGTTTTGTTGTAAATGTGCTGTCCAAAATGTTTAATAATCGTATGCGCGTTCGTGTTTGTGGGGGCGTGGCTTTGGACGGAGCGCTCGTGGGTGGGGGCGGGGGGGGCTTAGAGGAAGCGCCACTTTCAAATCTTGCTAGCTCTAGGAAGTTGCATAGAATAACTTTAATATTAGCTCAACTCTGACAGCCATGTGGGACTTCCTTAAAATAGCCAAAGTCTCACTTTTTCCCATGTGATCGCACACAACCAACAACCAAGACATTCTGAAAAATGATAAAAAGAGGGTTTTACTCAATGGAGAGACCAAGGAATAAAGTATCTACAACATATAATCATAAGAGGACATTTTGTACCATTTAACACACTCACTGTTCAGTATGGAATTACTTAACCAACTGGATCTGCAACTTCCTGCTAAGAAAATAGTTACTTAATCTAAACACCCCAAAATTACTATCGAAACTCTACAGATTAATCTCCAAAATAGATACACTCTTCCGATTTCAAATGGGCGGCTGACCTCTCTCTCAACAATAACCAAATCTTTTGGTCACAAATATGTTTAAATAATTTCACTATGACCAAGAATCAAAACGTGCAATTTATACAGTACAAAGTTCTTTACAGAATACATTATACAGGAAAAAGAAAGTTCCAGATGGGTTTTGCAACCTCTAATATCTGCTCACAGTGTACAGAGAACATCCCTGATAATTATATACATGCTTCATGGTTTTGTGCACCGGTACAGAAGTTCTGGATGGAGATATGTGAGGATTTATCCACATGGCTCAATTACAGAATTCCAGTGTGCCCCACACTATGCATACAAGGTCACTTGGGAGACATCCACATGGGGTCTAACCGGGCTTACTTGGTTCTCACTGCCTTATGTATCGCAAAGAAAACCATTCTAATGAACTGAAAACAAAAATCCAATCTATGTATTAATCAATTGAGGAATCTTCTGTTAAATCATATCAGTAATGAGAAAATGTCTGCCTCCACTAAACATCATTCGGCAGAACTGCATTCTCTCTGGTCCCCGATTATAGGCTTCATTACCTAGTGGGAGCGGAGTGGCCTAGTGGTTGGGGCTTTGGGCTCATGATCCGAAGGTTGGGGATTCTGGCACTGGCGTCACTTTGTGCATCCTTGGGAAAGATGCTTTACTCTCGGCTTTCCTCACTTCACCCAGGTGTGTGCTAGCTTTGCTAGGATAAGTATCCAGCGATAGATTCTGCCCTGGGGGTGGTTACCACCTATTCGTTTGCGCTACAGAAACCGGAGATAAACACCGGGGCCACCCGGTACATAAATATCTCCGCTGTTTCTCATCATCATTTGCTGCATCGGCAGGACTTGGAGCTCTCCAGTCTCCCAACGGCTCTGGTTGAACGGCCCGACAAACCATCTCCGATCGCGCTGTTTTCTTTACCGAGATCACAAGAAAAGCAGGGCAGTGATTTCCACTCCATCCCGTGTTGCTGTCTGTTTTATTTATCTTTACTCCACCAACTCGAAATATTGAATCACTTTTCTAAGCGAACGGCGCAACGCAACTCAAACACCAGGTGTATCTGCCTTTATAGTCTGATTGGTTTACGAGTAAATCGCTGTGTTAAAAAAAAACGCATTTGTGAATCGAGTCACGTCAGAGGAGTCCCAAATGTCACACGCAAATCCAGCGCAGCCCACAGACAAAAAAACTTTTATAAATCAGGTTATATTTGTGTGTGCATCAAAAATACATTTGTGTATCTTGTCCTACGCACGTGTGAATTGTTCTATGCATTTATGAATTTTGTCCTTTGCATTTGTGGACAGTGTGCATTTGTGAATTATGAGACTGTTCTAGCTCCATACTTGAAACTGAAAAGGCTTTTGATAATGCAGCCAAGATAATGTAAGTCATCTTCTCTATTACAGAATCATAAAGGAAGACCCAAAAGATACTGCTGTGATCATTGCGACCAAGTCTTCACCACTTCATCAAACCTGAAGATCCATAAAAAAACTCACACTGGTGATAAACCATACAGCTGTGATCAGTGTGGAGCGGCTTTTGCCCATAAAAGTAACCTAACGAGACACCAACGGATTCACACTGGAGACAAGCCTTACAGCTGTGATCAGTGTGGAGCAGCTTTTGCCCAGCAAAGTAACCTAACGACTCACCAACGGATTCACACTGGAGACAAGCCTTACAGGTGTGATCAGTGTGGAGCAGCTTTTGCCCAGCAAGGTCATTTGACGAGTCACCAACGTATTCACACTGGAGACAAGCCTTACAGGTGTGATAAGTGTGGAGCAGCTTTTGCCCATCAAATTGATCTAACGAGACACCGACGTATTCACACTGGAGAGAAGCCTTACAGGTGTGATCAGTGTGGAGCAGCTTTTGCCCTGCAAGGTCATTTGACGAGTCACCAACGTATTCACACTGGAGACAAGCCTTACAGGTGTGATAAGTGTGGAGCAGCTTTTGCCCATCAAATTGATCTAACGAGACACCAACGTATTCACACTGGAGAGAAGCCTTACAGCTGTGATCAGTGTGGAGCAGCTTTTGCCCAGCAAAGTAACCTAACGACTCACCAACGGATTCACACTGGAGACAAGCCTTACAGGTGTGATCAGTGTGGAGCAGCTTTTGCCCAGCAAGGTCATTTGACGAGTCACCAACGTATTCACACTGGAGACAAGCCTTACAGGTGTGATAAGTATGGAGCAGCTTTTGCCCATCAAATTGATCTAACGAGACACCGACGTATTCACACTGGAGAGAAGCCTTACAGGTGTGATCAGTGTGGAGCAGCTTTTGCCCTGCAAGGTCATTTGACGAGTCACCAACGTATTCACACTGGAGACAAGCCTTACAGGTGTGATAAGTGTGGAGCAGCTTTTGCCCATCAAATTGATCTAACGAGACACCAACGTATTCACACTGGAGAGAAGCCTTACAGGTGTGATCAGTGTGGAGCAGCTTTTGCCCAGCGAGGTCATTTGACGAGTCACCAACGTATTCACACTGGAAACAAGCCTTACAGGTGTGATCAGTGCGGAGTTGCTTTTGCCCAGCGAGGTCATTTGACGAGACACCAACGTATTCACACTGGAGACAAGCCTTACAGATGTGATCAGTGTGGAACGGCTTTTGCCCGGCAAGATGCGCTAACGAGTCACCAACGTATTCACACTGGATAAAAAGTGTACATTTGTGATCAGTGCTGATATAATTTATTTTGTGAGTTCAGTTAAAATGCACCAATGTAGTTTAGTTAATTTAGTTTGAAAGAAATAATTCTGGTGGTTCGATTGTGGGAAACATTTTGAATATTTTTTTTAAAAATCAGCAGATTCTTACAACTGTAAGAGCTGTTCAGTTATAACCAGATTTAGAAAATGAAGTAGAATTCAATTCAAAAGTCTTTATTTTGAACATGATGGTAGTGTAAGTCACAGACATGCTCGAACATACTTGAACAATGAATGCAAGAGATTCTTTTTTTTTTGAAGCAGCAGCAGTTTTGGCATGTTGAAAAAGAAGTAGGAAGTAAAAAAACTTCTCTTATCCCTTGAACTCAATACCATGTTTCACATAGACCCTTGTTATTAGATGTCAAAAATCTTGATGTATTGAGAAGTTACACAAATTCACATTAACAATTTTACACAGTGTAAACATATTGTGGTATGCATGAGTATAAATTTGCAGTTACCTGAGTGATTATTGCCAATTGCAGTTACATGTCCCTCTATATAAACACTATTTACCCTGTATTCATCTATACATAAAAGCATACATTATTTACCGTGTACAATCTTATTCATTACGGACATTCTCACACAAATATTTCTAGATGCATTAAAGCATATATATATGTGTGTGTGTGCGTGTGCATATATATATATATATATATATATATATATAATAGACAGATACACGCATTTCCACGTACATATACACTAGGGGTGTAACAATATATCGTGCCACGAAATTTCGCGATACAAAAACGTCACAATACGTGTCGTGGAGGTGACAACGTGTATCGCGATATTGGGTTATTAATATTAATCTATTGTGTTGACTAGAAACGCGCATCTGACCGCGGCCGCGACCGCGCGGACCAAAATCTTACTCCGCTCAGGAGAAAGTAGTCCCGTTTTGCGGTCCCGTTTTGAGCTCTGAACCTTTATTTATTTAAGTATGCTGTAGAGTTAAGCCTTACCTTATTAAATTAAACCTTTTTCGGGTAGTGAGTAGGATAAACACGGGACAACTTCTGCGTGAGTTTGCGTGTACTTCAATGTCCGCTCAACAGCGTAGGATTTCAGATCATCAACACAGCACCTAGTGCTGTATCACTCCGCCCAATCTAAAACATACTAATCACTACAGATAAACTGACTAGTGTAATTATAGTCCCTGATTTACAGAATATAAAGAATATATTTATAAAATAATGAACCCTGAATTACCAAAATAACCTTCTTAACAAAAATAAATCTCCTCTTACACTTATAAGGTGAGCATGAATCAATCTTTTTTATGATGTAAAATTGTATGTATTTATTTACTTGTATTTATTTATTTAATTTTAGTTGTTAAATTTCTGGAAAAGAAAAAAGTCAAATCATACATGAGAGAAACTATTCAGTTTGTGGCAAAATATTTGTATTGTATGAAACTGAAGATGCATAATGCAAACCTGACATTTACTTTTAGTTCAGTTTGTGGAAAATGGTTGGCCTGGCTTTCTCTTTAAAACTTAAACAGTTATAAAGCATTACAAACTGTAACAATAGGGCACATGCACAGCATTGTTTTGTATTTTGTGTCTTTCAAATAAAAGACAATTTTTTCCAGTCATATATTCCTCTATCAAGGTTGTTAAAAAATACTGCTATAATATCGTATCGTATCGTTATCGTGACCTCAATATCGTGTATCGTACCGTATCGTGAGATTAGTGTATCGTTACACCCCTAATATACACCCACAAGTCCAGTCCACCCCACCATCCCCTCACCCAGCGCAGAATGAGGAAGTCAGCCGTCCCGATCGACCAACACAATACAAATGATGAGAAAAGATATGAGAAATATTTGTTGGGCCACAGTCCCATATGAACTATGGATTGTGTGATTATATGAACAGTTGAGGCCTTGGGTCAGCTTTGAGGCCCAGTTCTGGGGCCTCAGGCTGAGACCAGCCTCGAGTTTATGATACCTGACCGCATGGTTTGGAACAAAGGAAACCCCATGTAGTCCAGTCATTATATGAAAAAACCTAGGACAAATTGCAACAGTAGCAAACTCAACTGATTTTGTATCCTCATTATGTCCTTAGTGAGGGGAAAAAAGTCCCAAGGAATCCCATCATGGGAAAGTTTTGAAAACGACCTATATATATTCATATCGAAAAATGCCTGTTATAACATAGTTGTGAATGGGGTTCAAAATTTTACTTTTAGATATCACTATAAAAACTCACAGGCTGATTACACACACAAAGACAAAGAAAAAAGTCAATCACAACTTCATTGAATTATTCTGTTTACTCATGCAAATCACACATTATCTTATTTGATATGCACAAATTAGCATACACGCCAGAACTAATCAAAACATTCGATAAAGACATTTTTTTCTTCTTGGAATATTAGTAGATAGGCTCTGTGGAGCTCAGTCCACGAGGATGGGGCTCAAGGGTTTATGTCCGTGGGGATAGGTCCATGGAGATGGGGGCTCTGGTGTCTTGGCAGGGCAGGAGATAAGGCTGAGGGATGAACAGGAGACGGTTAGTAAGGACAGAGAAAAAAATAAGGTAAAGTACAAAAATGGCTAGACTGGTCAAATAATTAAATCACTTACACAATACAACACTACACAATCTAATCTTCATCCTCATCACAGGCCATCTGTTTTGAGTTCATGCAGCTGGATCCTCTGCAGTGTCCACAGGCCGGACTGCACTCCATGGTGTTTCTTTTGCAACTGCATCTTAGGGTGCTGCAGTCAGACTGGCAGTTGCATCTTATGACCCTCAAGAGCTTCTCAGGTGCAGGGGGTAGGGTGGTCTTGACTGGCACAAATCCCTCGCCAGACTTGAGCCAACCCCAGTCCGTCGGACTACGTTCGTCTGTAAGAAAAGATGCACTTTGTCATTCATCATGAGTATTTGGTACTATCCGAGCAGGAATGAGACACAAGATTATTGTTATATTGACACACTTAAATGTAGGTATATACATGATCAGTGCAAGAACAGTAAAAATGCAAATGTACCGGAGGCTGATGCCTTCCATTCCTGTACTTGTAGGTACACTCTCAGGCTGTGGTATTTTGCTGCCCCTGATGTATGGCTCAATATGAGTGGAGCTTGATGCCACTTTCTCACAGAACCGATGGTATCGGAGGGAGTCCAGGGTGTCTGCTGGCTTGCCATTGTACAGTATCACCAAGGCTTTCTCTCCTGCCCTTGCTACATCATCTTTAGAAGATGAACTGTCAAAGAAGACGTTGGCTTGCTCTCGAAACAGGGCACTCTCTTTGAATTTTTTTAAGGAGGTTCCCTTCCCGACCCCATGAAGACGAGATGTTGTGTCACATCCGAGAACTGCATGTAAGAACAAGATGTGCTTACATATATCTGGGCCGAGCAGTCGTTTTGTGGCCTTGATGTTCTGGGGTTCAAGCTAGGTTTTAAGCTAGCTATTTAATAGCTAATTACCAATGTAATGACAATTTAAAAACAACAATAAACTTTAACATTACAATAAAGCAACATTTAACAATTGTATGAGGCTACTAGCATGATTGATTTGTTTAATAAATTGATTGATATTAATTGATATTGTGAAAGCTTCCACTGACAATAGCAGACCATCAAGCACAATGCGACAATGCATTGTGAGCTTGTCGATCAGCTATTGTCAGTGGAAGCTTTCCCCACAATTACAGAAAACAGAAACAACACTAGCATTCAGCCCTGAGTCCGGTTACCCATATAGGGTTTAAGTGGTTAATGTAACATTTACTACAAGTTAAGAGAGTCAAGAGTCAAGAGTGATGCTGACACAGTTCAGTACACACAGTCATCAACATTATTTAAGCTATTCTGTACATTGCAATAACTATCACAGTAATGTTAGCTAGCATGGTTAATAGCTAACTGACTAAATCTTATATTAAACAATACTTTGAAATGTTCACATCTATACTGCTTATTATATGTTACTTGATGTGTGTGTGTGTATATATATATATATATATATATATATATATATATATATATATATATATATATATATATACATTTTATTTTTTTATTTTTTATTTTTTTTACCTGCAAGGGTCTCTGACTTTAGAGGAAATGGATAAATATGTCAAAGCTGTTGGGATGGTTTACATGTCAGCCATCTTGATCTTGTTATGTTGCAGTTGCAATGGCGAGAACGCTCAGTGTATCCTTCCAGTCACGGGCTTGCCTTGCTTCGGTCATGTCTCGGTTCTTCTCTCCAGTATTAAAGTTGAACCCTGTGAGTGCTTTCATTGTCTGGTTGACTTTTGCACAGGCAGGCATGGAAAGCAGCCACAGCCATAAAGCAATACAGTACTGTGTGAAACAAAGTATATAATTCCTGTGTATAGTAAATTTAAAATGAAAGGAAAATCTACATCTGATTATTATCTTTATTTTTGAGAGTTAATGTTACCTCACATCTATACCTCTCCAGCTTTTCCGATGGTGGTGAGAGTGAATGTAATAATTAACATTCCTATCATTAGTTTATATTGATGACCATTATTGGGTTCATAAAATTTCCAGTAAAGCTGCACAAATGAATAGCTTACATCTGGGCTCATTGGATGCACAAGAGTCTCAGCTGTCAAGAAATACCAATTTATGCAATGACATTCCTGACTCCCAGTGTGCAGAAATGGGCAAATACACAGTTTTTATAATAGGCGGAAATTACATATTTGTACAGCATGCAAAACACTACATGATTCTTGCACAAAACTACATGGGCTTAACATAAATTTGGTATGTCTGTATAGGGGAGGCTTGTAGGTACCCATGTAACTCATTTCCATTAACATGTATTGAGGTAGAAGGCCGAGGGGACCATTTGAAAAATGGTGATGGCCATATTTCCCTCCCCAAAAAATCGTCTTAACTTTGAATAATTAGGTATGTAGCCCCCTTTCCAATGAGGTAACATGACATGGTTGGTCTCATTGGAAACCCGAGGTTGTCTAGAATCAAATGGTATCTTTACTTTTGAGCTACCTCAAGATTTGAACGCGTCACAATCTCTGAAAGACAGTGGATCCTTTTTTTTTTTTTTTTTTTTTATAGCAGGCAGTTAATCTTTCTTTTTTTCTGTAAAGTTGGACATTTTAAAGAGTAGGTGAATGACTTTCTTTTTGACAGTTGTGGGACTGCAACAAAATTAATTTCTGCATGAGACCCAATGCAAGAAAGAGATGGTCGGCCTTCCTGTCCTGAGCACCAAGGAGAGGACGAGTGGTTTTCCAAGTCCAAACAACACTGTAAAGTCTCACTTTTCCACCAAGTTTCAAACAGGGGACGTTTCACGTGTTAGGCTAACGTGATAACCACTACACTACATAAACTGACATGCTTTGACCTGCAAAGTCGGCAGGCATAACAAAAAAAATCCTGTAAAACATTCTGCTAGTCTTGACAGCAAGACGGATACTGCAGGTTTTCTCCTGGCTGCTCTGAAAGACTCATTCTGCGAGAAATATTTTATTTCTTCCTTTTCTTCGAGTCTTTGCACATTGGCTTTGAAGTTATCTTCATATGAATCTTATTAGAAATACATGTATGGCTTTATATAAGTTGTCCTGTTGTGGTACAATAAAAAAATCATCCACCACAGAGATGTCATGGATGTGAAAACAAACAATCTAGAAAAAACTTCTTTTTTTTCTTTTAAAGGCAGGTAATTAATATGTCTCTTTTTATTTTATCCCCGATTTTTTACCCATTTCATCACCCAGTGCTCATACCTAGACAGTCCTGGGCATTGTTCCCCTCTGCCAACCCAGGGAGGGCCCTACACTGAGCTCAGGTCTCCTTCTTATCCTGAGGAGTGATGGACCGCTTCTTTTCACCAGACAGGGTGGGGTTTCTCCGGCCGGACGTAGCGCGTGGAAGGATCGCGTTATTCCGGCCGTATCCTCCCTACCCCATCTGGCGCCCCGGTTGGCCAGAGGGGGCATGTATAGCCCAGGACTGTTGCATGTTTTTTGTGAGGGTAGCTCCCATTAGCTACCCAGGGGAACACGGGGAGAACATGCAAACTCCACACAGAAAGATCCTTTCGCCAACCCCACCCAGGGTGTGGGCACTGAAGTCATGGGGGAACTAACACGCACTTCAGCGTCCACAGCGTCCCCGGCGGGAATCGAACCCAGGACCTTCTTGCTGTGAGACGGCTGCACTACCAGCTGCGCCACCGTGCCCCTAAAGTTGGACATTTTAAAGTGTAGGTGAATGGAGAATAACTGGTGTTTGGTCTGCAACAACTGCAACAAAATTCATTTCTGCATGAGACCCAATATGAGAAAGAGATGGTCGGCCTTCCTGTCCTGAGCACCAAGTAGAGGACTGGAGTGGTTTTCCAAGTCCAAATAATGCTATTGCAAAGTCATACTTGTTTCTGCCCAGTTTTGAACGGGGGCCCTTTCGCGTGTTAGAACGTGATAACCACTACACTACAGACACTGCCATGCACTGAATTCTCAAATCAAAGATAACAGAAGAATGTAAAGGTCCTGTGAGTGGGCAGAGTTTGCAGAAAGCAGAATTCCACGGTGAAAGGTACTGACGGACCAGTCGTAAAAGTGAGGTACTCCCTTCTCGAAGGAGATGTTGGTGAAGACGTAAACATGTCGGGTGAAACAGGAACAAGAAGGAAAAAAAAAAAAAAAAAGGTAGGAACTTTTGAATGCATTTCGCGGTGGGGCCAGGCGCGGGGTCGATGAGCTGGGGTCAGACTAAAAGGCACTGTTAGTAATTAGGCATTACATACACACGAATTGTATTAACCACCTTTCCACCCACCCCCCACATTACATTTCGCACACAGAGGGATGGGTGGACCAGGGGGGGGGACCCGGGGGTGGACTAGGGGGTTGCCCTAGAGGGCCAGGAGTGACACGCCCCACAAAGAGACTCTGACGGGGACTGGCTTCTCTGGAGAAAAACAGACTCTATCATTCACACGCCCCCTCAGGATGAGGATCGGACGGAAAACCCTGAAACATTTTTTTTTCTCGTATCACCCCCTCGTATCACTCCCTGTAACCTGATGGGAAGAGAGTTACTAATCGGGTTAGGGATGACTGTTCAGTGTGGATCCGATTGTTTGACGCATACCTTTCTGGACGGAGGTACACGGAGTGGATCAACCATCCAGTGGACAATGCATGTTATCTCCTCAGCCAGATCTGGCCGCAAGAGACAGATCTGGACTGTAAAAGAAAGCGTGTGTTATTTCCATAATATTACCTCTGTCCTCCAGTAATTACCTGTATTAATGGCACCTGCTTTAACTGGTTATCAGTATTGATAACCAGTAACAAAAGTATTGAGATGAACTTTTGTTATTGATCAAATACTTATTTTAAAATATAATTTGCAAATACATTCTTTAAAAATCAGCCAATGTGATTTTCTGATTTATTTTTTTTATTTTGTCTCTTGAAATCCTCTGGTTACCACAGGATTTCGTCTCTGCTTTTTGCGGATGATGTTGTCCTGTTGGCTTCATCGGACCGGGACCTTTAGCATGTACCGGGGCGGTTTGAGGCCAAGTGCGACGCGGCAGGCATGAGAATCAGTGTGGCGTCACGAAGAGGTAGTTTTGGTCAAAGTTATGTTAAAAGGATTTTTACTGTTGCCAAACAACGCCACCCTGGGAGTTTCACCCAGATAAATTAAAGTAAACTATTTGAGGAGAAAAAGGCACTCAGGTCCGTCACAAAGTGAGGCAGAGACAGTCGTTCAGTTATACAAAAATAGGTTTGTTTTTATTATTCAAAAGTTTCTGTTTTAAAAATGATCAATTAAAGGATATCATTCACTAGGGGGATTTAAAAAGGGGACCAATCAGGGCTGAGACTTTCTGGTGTGGAGTGGTCAACTAAGAGGGGATACTTAAAACACCACACGTGCAATAAAAGAAATAAGGTGAAAAACTTAAACACAGCACACAACAAAAGGCAGGGGTACCACCACCGGACACCATTCCACCACCGTCAGCTCAGCACCTGAGAGGGGGGAAACCAGAGGACAGTTAGGGAACAAATTAACACAAGAGGAAATGAATAGACTTAAATTAAACGTAATTAGGCTCAACAATCACTTATTGGCCACCCAAAATATACAAAATCACAAATACCTAAAAAGAAATATAAATAACGGACACTAAACCAACAATAAGTTCCTAAATGAAATAAAATATTTTTTTTTGTATGAAAGGTGCTTTAAAAATAAAGTTTGATTTGATTTGATTTGAAAATACAAATAAACAGGACCAACAAACACACTAAACAACCAATAAACCAAGTCCCACACTGTTCTCTCTCACACATACACACACGCGCACACAGACACTATAAAACTTGGCTGAACGTCACGGAGCCCCGAAGCGACACAGTAGCTCCACAAGCAGCAGACGCAAGCTGTCACGCAGCAGCAAAACGGCGTCTGACGTCACGGAGCTCCAAGCGACACGGTAGCTCCAGCAAGGCAAAGCAGCTCCACAAGGCAAAGCAGCTCCACAAGCAGCAGACGCACACAGCAAGGCAAAGCAGCAGGGGTTTAGCGGTGGCTAAATGGACATCTTTAACCTATAATAACAAAAACATAACATAAGAAACTACAAGTGGCTGGCGGAGAAAGCCATTGTCACTGAACATACCGATCAGGCAGTCCTGGCCATTACGGCATGGAAAGAGGGGTCAGCGCAGCATGTGCGCCACCTGTAAACACACACACACAGGTTGCTGCGTGTGCAACGCCAAGGAGGATGACGCGGGGGGAGAAAGCTCACTTACCGGCAGTAAGCAGCGTACAGAAAGGTACAAGCAGTGAGCAGCATGCAGCCAGCATTCAACACAGGGACAGGGCGACGTGAGCTTTGACACTTCCACGTCAATTGCACCTGTGAAGAAGCAGCATGCAGCAATCACCCAAACGAGCCTCCACACCCAGGGGCTGAAGTGACGGACGTCAAGTGGCAACAAAGCCCGGCCCCCGGGAGCAAGAGAAAGACAGGTATTGAAACCCCCCTTTTATACCGTCACTGCCCACTAGGAGTGACGTCACAGGACCGAGGACTGTCCTGCTACATCAGCACCTCCAAAACCGAGGCCATGGTTCTCCACCGGGAAAGGGTGGTGTGCCTTCTCCGGGTGGGTAGAGAAGTCCTGCCTCAGGTGGAGGAGTTTAAGTATCTCGGGGTCTTGTTCACGAGTGAGGGAACGATGGAGTGGGAGATTGACAGACGGATCGGTGCAGCGTCCGCAGTTATGCGGTCGATGTACCGGACCGGCGTGGTGAAGAAGGAGCTGAGTCGAAAGGCGACGCTCTCAATTTACCGGTTAATCTACGCACCTACCCTCACCTATGGTCATGAACTTTGGGTAGTGACCGAAAAGACGAGATTGCGGATACAAACGGCCGAGATGAGTTTCCTCCGCAGGGTGGCTGGACGCTCCCTTACAGATAGGGTGAGGAGTTTGGTCACCCGGGAGGAGCTCGAAGTCAAGCCGCTGCTCCTTCACATTGAGAGGAGTCAGCTGAGGTGGCTTGGGCATCTGTATCGGATCCTCCTGGACACCTCCCTAGGGAGGTGTTCCAGGCATATCCCTCCGGGAGGAGACCCCGGGGAAAACCCAGGACACGCTGGAGAGACTATGTCTCTCGGCTGGCCTGGGAACGCCTTGGACTCCCCTGGAAGAGCTGGAGGAAGAGCTGGAGGAAGTGTCTGGGGTGAAGGAAGTCATACTTCATGCTTCAAGCCCAGACCTTTTCGGTCAAATAATCAAAATGTTGACCAGGGAAAAACCTGTGTTATCTTGTTTGTTGATTTTTGTTTGTGATTGACCGAAATAAATATTTACTACTACTATATACCTCCTCACCACCACCTTGTAACAATTACGCCAAAACAGGTGATCTGTCAAAGACTTTTTTTTCTTCAAAATGATAAAGAAAAAAATACAAAGTTCTGTATAAAAAACATATTGTACAGTGTAAAACGTATTGCATAGTGTAAAACATAAAACTAGACACAGTGTTGAAAATATAGGCACATTCAGTCAATCAATGCAACAAATAAAACAACACAGTGCATTCAATAACGATATAACAGCATATTTAGATCTCAAACTGGCATGTCAAGGACCCCAGTAATATCTGCATTTGCCCATCAGTAAGTTTAAGTAAGTTTTTCAGCAACTAGCACAATACTGATCCTAACCCTAATCCCCACTGCGCCCCCCCCCCAAATGTTTTATCACCAGCCGTTACGGCATACACAATTTCTAACTCTTAAGAAACAACCAGATTATTTTCAATGTCCATCTCAAGCTATTCAATAAAAAACAAAGGGTGAAATACAGAGACAAAGCTCTCTCTAGAACTCATGTTCATAATGACTGCTGAGTTTCCCCCAAAAGAGAAGTTCACTCTTAACTCCCTCTCATGTTTGCTGCATGGGCTGGAATTGAACCGAGGTCAAGTGCTAGCAGATATGCTGACCACTAAACCACCAACGCTGCAGGAGACGTCACAGTTTACCAGCCACATGAACAGGTGAGCAGTCATGATGTCAGGAAAGTAACTGTTTGTTGATGGTTTCTTCAAAACCCCAAGCTACTTACCTCCATTTGTCCTTCACCTTAAACAACAACTTCTACATTAACGATTGCATGTTTGCATGTATATTCAGTTAGACACGTGTTGTATGTCATCCATTGCTTTACAACATCCTCTTAGAAAGAGCCCATAGACTTGGAGAGGTTTGATAAGGACAACTGTCATTGACATTTGAATGAACAGCTCTCTCTTCGTACCTACTCCTGACTGGATTACAGCTTTCTCAAGAACCCTGGCAGTGACGGTCAGCCAACGACTGTTCCCTTATGAGCAACAATTATCATCTCAATATGAATGAGGCCTGTTAAAATGTCATGAGAGTTCAGTCTGCTTTTACTGCTTAGGAAATGTTAGAAGAAGCACTTGCTACACTGAGAAACATTGTAAGTGTTTGTGTTGACAAACAGTTTCCTCCCAAACAGAGAAGGTGAAGACTTTATCCAACCATGTGGAAAACACAGAGATTAGATACATTTTTCCACAAAGCCTGTGGTTTTTATCATTACAGGAGTGATATACTTAATTGTTAGTTTAAAGGCTCTGCTGGGATTTGAACCCAGGATCTCCTGTTTACAAGACAGGCGCTTTGACCAACTAAGCCACAGAATATATAACACACACACCCCCATTCAAATATAAATCGTTGTTGGCAGGATTTGAACCTGCGCGGGGAATCCCCAATGGATTTCGAGTCCATCGCCTTAACCACTCGGCCACAACAACCGCTCCTATATGTGTGAATCTGCAGAATCAGACACTTTAGAGACTTTTTAAAAGTGGATGATTTTACTTTATCACTTTGACACATATTGTTATCTTGATTTTTTTAAATGTTGCTATTAAATCAATTTAAATTGTACATGAAATGTGGTATACAAATAAACTTGCCTTGTGTCTCCTGAATGAAATTGGTTCTTTTAAAGATTATCTTTTGTTCCTCTTTACATCAGGTCAGCTGATTATGCAGACTTGAACAATTCCAGGTACGTCAAAGTTTTCTGTTGCAGCTAAAGTTTGTCTGGTTGGTGAACTCGTGAGGATGGATAAATAAAAAAACTGAAAGTTCATTATGACCCTGATGTGAGTTGAACACACAACCTTCTGATCTGGAGTCAGACACGCTACCATTGCGCCACAGAGCCTTTTCTGACACGGTCTGTGTAACTGTATAGAGGATCTTTGGCTGAATGAGTCAGCAGCTGAATTCTGGTTACCCCGGCAACAAGAACCTCGACTTAGAACCTTCCGGTTTGGCTGTGAGAAAAACCCAGATTTTGTGACAAGTTCTCAAATAACTCAGATTTGAGAGAAAAACCATAGCTCCTGGCAGAAAAACAAAGACAGGCAGATTCTGACAATCTTAATTTTATTCAGATTGTAACTGCACACATGTCAGTTTAATGTTCTGATTTATTTATATATTTTTTGGTTCCTACCTGCCATTATTGTGCGGACGTATTGTTTGTATTTTTGTTTCTGGACGGTGCCACCTTTGGCGACACCAACTGGCAAAGCCTGGTAAGGGAGAAAACGAATGGTTGTTTCCACAAGTGACAAATTTAATGTTAGTAACAAATTAAATATTCACACAGAAGACAAAGAAAGAAGAGCACAGAGAACAAGATTCAGCCCCTTTTGGTAGTGTGCAGCCTACGAGGTGTGTTAATTTTGTGTCTGTGTAATTATGTTAAGCTACAAGCTTTTGCACGTGTATTTACATGATTGCATTTTTATTTTCTTTAGTTCTCACGGGTCGGTCGGTGACCGGGAATAAACCCTGTTTTCTAAAACGAGATCGGGTCTCATACTTTCTACCGGGAGGAGCACAGATATTCCTTAAAATGTCTGAGTAACGGCAGTGCGAAAACAAAGTGAGATTTTTTTGAAGAAAACTTTTGATTACATTACAGTCAATGGAGACCGAGGCAGGAATTTGCGCCGCTTTAGCCCCCCCCAAGGTAATTTTTTTTACTGTCTCTCCCACTCTAGCAAATGACAGCTCCACTCTGGATCTGACAAAAAAGTGATTTCCAGTCCTCGCTTGAGTGATCATATCTTGAAAAGTGTCAGGTTAGGAGAGAGAGGAGAAGTTTTCTTCCGTTTTAAGTCTGAATGACATTTCTACGTGCAAGTATGAGAAAGTTAGGTGACTCAGAAAAAAGGTGGATTTTGGCTTTTTTTAACCTCATCCCATCCACACTATGACATTCTGCGCCATAAACATACATGGGAAAATCTCCCCATTAGTTTGGAAATTTGGAAATTTTCTTGCACTTCGTGCAAAAAACTATTTGTGCCATCGCTCTGAAAATTGACAGGACTGTAGT
Organism: Cololabis saira; assembly: GCF_033807715.1. NCBI lineage: Eukaryota > Metazoa > Chordata > Actinopteri > Beloniformes > Belonidae > Cololabis > Cololabis saira. The sequence continues at coordinate 40,781,042 of NC_084601.1, forward strand.
TAAATTCAGGGCCAACAACTTTCTAAAGCGCATGTTTTTGCACGTTGCACAAAAATGTGTGCACCAATCCCTAATAAAAGTCATACCACTCGATTCGGGCTTAAGGCACACGTGTCTAAGTTTTTACTTTTCGTGTTTTCTCTGCGCCAGAGGCACGCCTCCTCCATTGCTATTGCATAGCTATGGAGGAGGCGTGCCTCTTGGCGCAGCCGTGGCAATAATAATTAATAAAAGGAGATTATTTATCAAATTGAATTATCAAAATTACTTAATCAAAACAGGGCACCACCTGATGTAATCAGGAAAATGTTAACTAAACAGCAAAAATCAGTCTCAATGTAGATTATTCTTCAGAATAATAGTAAAGGAGGAGGGAGTCCGAACACAGGCCATTGCAACCAGTAATTGTGAAAAATATGCGTAAAATAAGCACAAACAACTTCTCTCATTCAAATTAATAAATGTATTCACACAAGTGTCAAGAAGATGGTAAAACAAAACTTCGGATAAATTCTGATGGCTGAACTACCCAAAAACAACAACTAACTAAACATGAACACAAAACTTCAGGATTACGTGAAGGGGGGGTGTGGGTGGTAGTAGGAGCAGAATTAGGGGAGAAAACAATAAGATAAACAAACACACTCAACTAATGAGCACAGTTGTGACGGGATCACCAGTCCGGCTCACAACGTAAAACTAACTTTTAAAATGTGTTACTAAGTTTCTCTGCCCAGACACAGAACAGCCTCTTACGTGAATCTTTGTAAATGAAGAGAAAGTGGTTTGATCCGGCTGGTCAGTGTTTCTGGATGAAACAAAGAGTAGTTACGCTCAGCAGGGGATCCTGATAAAGAGCTGCTCTCTCTCTCTCCTGGTCCAGATGAGGAATACGTTGATGTCTCTTTAGGGAACCTTGTTGGGCAAAAGCCGCTCCACACTGATCACATCTGTAACCCCCCGTTCACACTGAAAGCGTCACGGGCGTCATAGGCGTCTGGCTGCCATTCATTGTCTATGAAAAACGGGCGGCGGGACCGGCGGGACCGGCGGGAGCGGCGCGTCAATTTGAAAGTTGAAAAATCTGAACTTTATGCAAATGAGCAGCGGCGACGCCGAGGCGTCGTCCAATCACAGACCGGGATTCCCGAAGCGAGAACTCTCAATGCAGATTGTACTTTCATGTAGACACAAACGTACACTCATTCACATGCGTACAGGAGCAGAGCTGTCACTAACACACTTATTTTATCAGGAATTATTATATATTTCATCCAGCAAAATGACATTTTTGCTGGTTTGACTGCTGTTTTTACCTGAACTGCTCACGTGAAACACGTATCTGATGGGTGAGGAGCTGGATGGTCCTAACTATTTTATTTGCTACATTGATCCAACGAAAAATAATTAAAACCCGTGCTTATTAATCACAAAACACAGGTTAAACATCATGACCAAATCCGCTCCGACCCGGTGTGTCTGTGATCAGCGCTGACAGACTGCAGCTTCGCCTGATTTATGGTTCTGCGTTAAATCGACGGCGTAGCCGTCGGCGTAGGGACGCGGTGCGGTGTGCGTCGCCGCGTACCCTACGCCGTCGGTTCTGCGTTGGTGTGTCGCGGAACCATAAATCAGCCTAGGCGGATTTATGGTTCACCGGGAGCAAAGGCTCTGGTGGTTGATGTTGATCCAGGACCAAACGTGTTAAGCAGCATCAAACTCAATCTTATCTACGCGGAAATAACGCTAAAATATAAAGAAGGCGTCCCAAAGTGTGATCTATGGTGAAATATGAAAATTAAGATGTGTAGACTGTTCCCACTGTTCCGTTCAGTTCCGCAGCGCAGCTGGAAACCCCGCCCACCCCCGCCCCGCTGCAGCACTGACGCTTTCAGTGTGATTGCACCAAGCGGCGAGATGCTGGCGTCGGGACGCCCGTGACTCTTTCAGTGTGAACGCAGGGTAAGGCTCGTCTCCAGTGTGAATACGTTGGTGATTCTTTAGAGTATATTGTCGGGTAAAAGCCGCACCACACTGATCACACCTGTAAGGCTTGTTTCCAGTGTGAATACGTTGGTGAGTCGTTAGAGTACCTTGCTCGGCAAAAGCCGCTCCACACTGATCACACCTGTAAGGCTTGTTTCCAGTGTGAATACGTTGATGTCTCGTTAGAGTACCTTGCTCGGCAAAAGCCGCTCCACACTGATCACACCTGTAGGGCTTGTCTCCAGTGTGAATACGTTGGTGTCTCGTCAAATGACCTTGCTGGGCAAAAGCCGCTCCACACTGATCACAGCTGTAAGGCTTGTTTCCAGTGTGAATATGTTGGTGTCTCGTCAAATGACCTTGCTGGGCAAAAGCTGCTCCACACTGATCACATCTGTAAGGCTTGTCTCCAGTGTGAATACGTTGGTGAGTCGTTAGAGCAGTTTTCTGGGTGAAAGCCGCACCACACTGATCACAGCTGTATGGTTTATCACCAGTGTGAGTTTTCTTATGGATCTTTAGGTTTGATGAAGTAGTGAAGACTTGCTCGCAATCATCACAGCAGTGTCTTTTGGGTCTTCCTTTATGATTCTGTAACAGAGAAGATGACTTACTTTTTGGCTGCATTATCAAAAGCCTTTTCAGTTTCAAGTATGGAGCTAGAACAGTCTCATAATTCACACATGCAAAGGACAAAATTCACACGTGTGTAGGACAAGATATACAAGTGTATTTTTTGATGCACACACAAATATAACCTGATTTACAAACGTTTTTTTGTCTGTGAGCTGCGCTGGATTTGCATGTGACTTTTGAGACTCCCCTGACGTGACTCGATTCACAAATGCGTTTTTTTTAACACGGAAGGATCTGCAACCAATCAGATATCTTCCTTTGTTTCAGCCAATCATAAGAGCGCACCCCACGTGGGGAACGATTTACTCTTAAACCAATCAGATTAAAGGGGCGGATACACCTGCTGTTTGAGCTGCGTTGTGCCGTTGGGCTTAGAAAAGTGATTCAACATTTCGAGTTGATGAAATGAAGATAATCTTCTTGGTCATAGTGTAATTATTTAAACAAGACCAAGAAATTTGGTTACTGTTAAGAGAGGTCAGCCGCCCATTTGGAAATCGGAAGAGAGACTATCTATTTTGGACATTAACCTGTAGAGTTTCAATAGTAATTTTGGGGTTTTTAGATTAAGTAACTACTATACTTAGCGGTAGGACTGGGCGATATGGCCTTTTATTAATATCTCAATATTTTTAGGCCATGTCACGATACACAATATATATCTCGATATTTGTCTTAGCCTTGAATTAACACTTTGATGCATACAATCACACCAGTATGATGATTCTATATGTCTACATTAAAACATTCTTGTTCATACTTCATTAATATATGCTCATTTTAAACTTTCATGCAAAAAGGGGGAAATCACAACTTGGTCAAACGCACGTGACTGACGTATGTAAGTAGGTGCGCTTGTTTTATGTCTCTGAGGAGGAGAGACGAGACGAGAAAGAGTGAGAAAAGCCTGCAATTTAACGCCCTGCTAAAAGCAAATGCGTGACAATGTATACTCGAATATTCACGATCGTCATTTTGTACATTGCACAGAGTAGAAGCCGCGATACATCGAGTATATTCGATATATTGCCCAGCCCTACTTAGCGGGAAGTTGCAGATCCAGTTGGTTGAGTTTTTTTTTATTTTTTTATTATGGACTTAAGTTGTTGGTATTCTAAAAATGTGTTAGTGCTAATTCCATATTGAACAGTGAGTGTGTTAAATGGTACAAAATGTCCACTTATATGTTGTAGATACTTTATTCCTTGGTCTCTCCATTGAGTAAAGTTGACCATCATTTTATCATTTTTCAGAATGTCTTGGTTGTTCCAGATGGGTGTGCGATCACATGGAAAAAGTGAGACTTTGGCTATTTTAAAAGGAAGTCCCACCAGGCTGTCAGAGATTAGCTAATATTAATGCTTTTAAAGCATTTATGATGTTTAATATTTTGACTGATAAATGGTAAATCTGAGATTTCCAAATCATTGCAAAAACTTGTTCTGAATCCAGCCATTGACTTTCTAGTGAGTGATTTTTGCACCATTTTAAGATATACTGTAACTTATTAACTAAGAAATATTACTGGACGTTGGGTAAGTCTAAGCCTCCACAGTCTTTGGATTTTTGTAATGTCTTTAAGCTAATACGTGGTGTTTTATTTTTCCACAGGAATGTTGACACGTATGGATCCAGTGACTTAAACCAAGAAGGAGGGGGTTTGGATGGTATCATTGTAAAAATATATTTATTTTTGGTAAAACCATCATTTCGATGGTGACAATTCTCAATCAGTCCATCAGTGAAATGGGAAGAGAGTTCCATCGGGTAAGATCATCCTCTATTTTTCTTAAGAGCTGAACATAATTTAGTTTTATTAACTCTAACAGTCTAGGGGAGATGTTTATGCCTAGATATCTAATGTTTCCTGATAGCAGCTGCTAAGCGCTCAATAAATAGTGAAGGAGAAAGAGGAAAATCCTGTCTGGTACCTCTTTGCAAGTTAAAGCTTGTTGAAATTTGATCATGTTTGTCATTACACATGCCTTGGGAGAGCTATATAATATCTTTATCCAGATGATAAAAGATTTGCCAAATCCAAATTTGTGTAAAGTTGCCAACAGGGGTGATAGTAAAAAAAAATCCTGAGCCTGAACGTTTTTTCCCTGGGAGGTAAGCGAGCCCCTAAGCCAAGATATATGCCCCGATCAACACAATTGTCATTTTTTGTCCTCTTAAAGTGTAAGTCTGGTGTGAATTGACCCATGGTCCTGTTGTTCAAGCTCACCACATGCAGCCCATAGAAAACAGAATGAGACAATTGAACAACATAGGCCAGGGGTGTGATTCCCTGGGACAACATTTTGATAAATAGTTCATTAAATTGAATATTCTGATGACTTTTGTAGATTTTCCAGACATGAGATGAACAAACCCAATACAAGCCTATATTACAGTAGCATCTTAATTGTGGAGAGCATCAGAGCTCTTGGGACCCTGGGCCTGGTAGGCCTGTTCAGTAATCCATCCCTGCATGCATATTGCTTGTATAGCACACTGATACTACGGATACTACAGCCATACTAAAAAAGGGCAATGGGTGACAATTATAATACTCAAAAGTAAACTAGAAATTGAATGAATCAATGAATATTAGATTTGTTTACAGTATTGATTAGGAGCCAAACCATTGACAAAAGGGCATGAGCAAGGAGACATTACATTTTCTGAAAAATATGCACCATTTATTCTAAATATTTTTTCAAACAGCTACAGTGCAACAAACAAGTGAAATTAAGAGAACAATAAGTTGCAAGCATTTAAAGTGCAATGAGAACAATGAGAAATAAATAAAATAAAATGAAAAAATAAAAAATAAGCAAATACTGTTTACTACACAAAACCTTACACAACACTCAACATTTGTTCATGCAAAATAAGTTGCTATTAAACTGTAAGTTCAGTATAAATTGACCCATAGCCCCTATTTATTGTCCTCTTAAAGTGTAAGTCTGGTGTAAATTGACCTATGGTTTTGTTGTATAAGCTCACACATGCAGCCCACACACAAAAAAATAATGAGACAATTTGGGACAACATAGGCCAAGTTATGTACAGGCTGCACGCACGCACGCACGCACGCACGCACGCACGCACGCACGCACGCACGCACGCACGCACGCACGCACGCACCATTTTAAGATGTACTGTAAATTATTAACTAAGAAATAATACTGGAAGTTGGGTAAGTCTAAGCCTCCACAGTCTTTGGATTTTTGTAATGTCTTTAAGCTAATACGTGTAGTTTTATATTTCCACAGGAATTTTGAAACGTATGAATCCAGTGACTTAAACCAAGAAGGAAGGGGGTTTGGATGGTATCATTGAAAAAAGATATTTATTTTTGGTAAAACCATCATTTCGATGGTGACAATTCTCCCCATCAGTGAAATGGAAAGAGAGTTCTATCGGGTAAGATCATCCTCTATTTTTCTTAAGAGCTGAACATAATTTAGTTTTATTAACTCTAACAGTCGAGGGGAGATGTTTATGCCTAGATATCTAATGTTTCCTGATTGTAATTTAGTTGGCTGTATTCTGGAAATTGCAGTTGATGCACAAAACTGTGGATTTGGACAAGTTGATAAAGTAGTCAGACAGAGATGAAAATCCATCAATAAGCGCAATTGTCTGTGATAGTGAGGTTTGTGAGTTCTGGAGGAAGATTAGTACATCATCAGCATAAAGACTTATTTTGTGATATAATGTTTTGCATTGTATGCCTTTAATATTTTGGTTTTGCCTAATAGCAACTGCTAAGCGCTCAATAAATAGTGAGGGAGAAAGAGGACAATCCTGCCTGGTACCTCTTTGCAAGTTAAAGCTTGTTGAAATTTGATCGTTTGTCCTTACTACTACTAGGTCGTCCTCAGACGAGCCGTCCATCGTTGTCTCCAGTCATCCCGATTCTCCATACAACTTTCCAGTTCGCTGGTACTCTGGGCCCCGGCATCCTTACACATGCCTTGGAAGAGCTATATAATATCTTTATCCAAGTGGGAGTCCGAGGCGTTCCCAGGCCAGCTGAGAGACATAGTCTCTCCAGCGTGTCCTGGGTCTCCTCCCGGAGGGACATGCTTGGAACACCTCCCTAGGGAGGAGGGACATGCCTGGAACACCTCCCTAGTAGTGCTGGGCGGTATGACCAAAAATGTATATCACGGTATTTTTTTTCATGCAAAACTGGGTGTTAACCACATTTTCTAATGATTTGGAAAGGAATTCAACTCTTCTTCCGGCTCTCAGCGAAGGCGGTCGCATTTTCTGCTCCCTCCTGCCCTTATCTGCCCTGCTGCTTTTTGTCCTGTCTTGTCTTCAGAGTCTCTCCTTTTCACTCCTCTGAAACTCTACAATCATGGAATTGATTAACTGGACCCTCAGTACCATTGACCAAATTTTTGCAACAAGAAGCCAGGGGGTAAGGGAGCCCTCCTGCCCCGACGGAACATTTTTTGCTGGCTATACGATGGACTCCTATAAGAACTGGCGCCCTTTGTGCCTCAAAATTTTATCTGTTGAGGATGTTGAGGACGCCTTCATAATTGGATTTATGATAGCAGGATTTCTCCTAATTGGAGTGGGGATCTTCCTGGCCTATCGACAATCGCGGAAGGCTGCGGGGGCCGTTCTGGCCCTCTCTGAGCTGCCCGAAGCTGCTGAAGGATTGAGCACGGGACTCAGCACTCAGACTGTAACGCTGGGAGAGCAGGGCTGCAAGCTGGATGCGATTCTTGAACAGAATCGTAGGCTAGCAGGGGTCTTTGAGCTCTATAACAAGATGGAGAAAACCTTGGAGAAGCTGGGCACCCGGCTTGGCGGGGACTGATCATAAATTCGTCTGAGCGGAGTTATTGATTGATTGAGGATCCAGAAGAAAAAGCAGACGGAAAATTACTGTGCTGCCTGCAAATTGTTGATTAGTTTTTGGCCTTGAAGGAGCGGCTGGCAAGCCTCTCCGCTATAATCTCCCGGGAGGAATGTAAACATGACGCTCTGCACCCAACCTAACCCTCCCCCTTCCCAAAACATCTGAGGATCCTGACTCCCAGAACTGTACCGCTGTTCGATAACATCAAGGACGCTTGGCTACTCTCGGGGAGAAAGGTCGTCGGTCTTACCGCGTTACAGACTCTCACATACACACTGACACACACACACACCTCCCTCTCCCCATCCAACCGCCTTCCTGGCTCCCTCTCTTATCAGCCCCTCCCGACAAGGACGTCCGGGTTTGAGCGCCAGCTACCCGGCCCTCACTTGGATGAACTGTGCCGGGACCACCCCCCCCCCCCCCGACTTGCCCGTCCCCAATCACCCACATGCAAGTCCTGTGACGTCTGTGCTTCGTGTCTGCGAGGTGTTTTTTTGCAACTTGATATTGTGTATTGTATGATATTCAATGTGAAGATGTATTTTTTTTCTCCTCCCCCCCTATCCCAGTGTTACCCTTTGGAAAACAGGCGCATAATTCCATCAGTGCCGCCGCCGGTGTATCCGAAGTCAATAACAGTTTTCTAAACTGACTCAATAAAGCTGATTCTGATTCTGAATTGCTGCAGTAAATTGGCTTAGAATGGCCTATTTTACTGTCATGAGGAGGAAATATTGTAGAAAAACATTAATGTCCACACTAGTATATACAGGTTTGCATGGCCTCACAACATTTTTTTCCTCAATATTGCGATTGCGATTTAATATGCGATTATTTTTTTCAAGGTTCTGTTCTCATGTATTTTTCAACTACACAAGCAATAAATCAGTCTGTTTCAAGTAGATTTTCCCTTGAAATAAGTAGAAAAATCTGCCAGTGGAACAAGATTTTTTTGCTTGTAATAAGAAGATAAATCTTGTTCCACTGGCAGATTTTCCTACATATTTCAAGTGAAAATTTTCTTGAAACATGTGAAAATTGTCAAATGAGTTATTTTTCTGGAGATGACTAAATGTTGAAATAGCAGTAAAACCACATTCATTGATGAAATGACATAAGGGATGGAAAGGGGGGGTGGCAGTTTTACAAGGGGGATGATTTTGACCGTATTTATTTCGGGGGGATGATTTTGACCGTTTTTATTTCAGGGGGGGATGCCATCACATCACCCTTCATCCCCCCTCAACTCGAGTACTGCTCAGAGGGAACTCAGAACTTCTTCATAAATAACTCAAAAATCACAGAGAAAAAAAAAACACCAGCAAACTAACAAACAAACCAATAAAGCTCTCAGAGTTAACAAAACGAACCAGCAATGAACAACTCGCAGCTGTTTAACTTCTCCTCCTGATGAGCTGACGAGCTGCAGGTGTGGTTTAAGGCTGAATTATAGTTCCGCGTTACTCCAACGCAGGCCCTACGCCGTAGGTTACGCGACCTGCAGCGTAACCTACGGCGAAAGCTCTGCGTCAATTTAACGCGGAACCATAAATCAGGCTTCACAGCGCGACTCACTGTGCGCCCGGCTCGTGCTCCTCGCCGACTCCGCGCTCATATATTTAATACATTTATAAAGCCCATATATTTATAAAGCCTCACTTGGCCGAGCCCTAACACTGAGGCCATGGTAGATTTAGGTTACACGCGGACACGCGGCACTGTTGACTTTTCCCTGCCGGCTCTGCTCACTCGCAACGTGACCAGATCACGTGACTGGTCAAATCGCAGCCTTTGCAGTTAGAAAATCTCGTTTCGGAACAAGTTCCCCTGTGTCATGTTCTGGAACAGTTGTGGGAATTTCGTTTTCAGCCATCTTCACCCACATGTGTCCGCTGTAAACAATGCAACTGCTAAACAGTCCCCTCACAAACAGTGTCCAGCGGCGCTACGTTCCGCCGCACGGCGTTCCCAACGTTGTGTACGCTACTCACCGGTATTACGGTATATGAAAAATTCATATCATAAGAAAAATAAACACCGGTATTCGGTATGAACCGGTATACCCCCCAGCACTACTCCCTAGGGAGGCGTCCAGGAGGATCCGGTACAGATGCCCAAGCCACCTCAGCTGATCCTCTCAATGTGAAGGATCAGCGGCTCGACTCCGAGCTCCTCCCGGGTGACCGAACTCCTCACCCTATCTCTAAGGGAGCGTCCAGCCATCCTGCGGAGGAAACTCATCTCTAAGGGAGCGTCCAGCCGCCCTGCGGAGGAAACTCATCTCTAAGGGAGCGTCCAGCCGCCCTGCGGAGGAAACTCATCTCTAAGGGAGCGTCCAGCCGCCCTGCGGAGGAAACTCCTCTCGGCCGCTTGTATCCGCGATATTGTCCTTTCGGTCACTACCCAAAGTTCATGAGCATTGGTGATGGTAGGGGCGTAGATTGACCGGTAAATCGAGAGCGCTTTTCAACTCAGTTCCTTCTTCACCACGACGGTCCGGTACACAGACCGCATAACTGCGGACTAGGGCTGCAACTAACAATTATTTTAATAATCGATTAATCTGTCAATTTTTTTTTGATTAATCGATGAATCAGATAAAAACTAAACAAAAAAGCATTAAATTCCAACCATTCGAAAACAAAACTGGCAGTGCAAATTCACAGTGCAGATAATCTTCAGAAGGTTCACAAACAGATTGCTCCTTGAACATCCCTGAGCTTTTAAAGGATTGATTAAAAAAAACAAACTAAATTGACTAACACAGAAAACATACGTATGCTTTACATCTGCCAAATATATAAAAATAAAGTGCACAAAAGAGGTATACTTTGTTTAAAAAGGGACCTGGGCTGTCAGAACAATAAATAAATTATAAAAAATAAAGAGGATTTTTCTGAACATTACAATTTGTTCTCTCATTGCTTTCACTCAAAAAACTAAGGATCTTACCAGGAAGTTCTTATTTCTAACCTAAAAATGCCATTACACCTGATAACACACATAACCTAAAAGGTTAGATGTTTTTCCCACGTGTTTCAATTGAACTTTCATTTGTGTCAAGCAAATTTTAAGTTCTAGTTAAGTTTTAAGTTAAAATATTTATAAGATTTTGAGTTTTATTTTACATTACTGATGATGGTTGGATTCTTCCTGATGTTGGTCCTCAAAGGCCTTCAAGAAAGCAGCTCAGCGTGAAGTCAAGACACTAAACTGCGGTGTTTGTTTCAAGATAACGGAGCCTGGAAGCAGGTTTACCTTCCTCTTCCTCAGCTTGGAGTCGTTGAGCTCCTCCTTGACGGTAATCTCCTGCTTGGGCGGCAGAAGTTCCAGCTCCCTCTCCTTGGCTTCTCTCAGCAGCTGCTCGGTGGTGATCTGCACCTCGGCAGGAGCTTCGTTCTTCACCTGAAACACCACAAATACCCTGAAATATCTCTGCAGGAGCTTTGTTCTTCACCTGAAACACCACAAACACCCTGAAATATCTCTGCAGGAGCTTTGTTCTTCACCTGAAACACCACAAACACCCTGAAATATCTCTGCAGGAGCTTTGTTCTTCACCTGAAACACCACAAAAACCCTGAAATATCTCTGCAGGAGCTTTGTTCTTCACCTGAAACACCACAAACACCCTGAAATATCTCTGCAGGAGCTTTGTTCTTCACCTGAAACACCACAAACACCCTGAAATATCTCTGCAGGAGCTTTGTTCTTCACCTGAAACACCACAAACACCCTGAAATCTTTCTCCACCCACTTTTATGCTCCCTGGGTCTTTTCAGAATCCAAAGAATTGAAAGGACAATCAGGATCTTGTGTTTCATGCCGTCATCCTGAGTTAAAAAAAGCAGTAGTGCCAAGTAATGTAGCAAAACCAAAGCTGGAGTTATGATGGGAGACATTCCTTGGTTTGAGGATTTGAAACACTTAGCGCCGCTCCTTTTAAGAGTTCCACCTCCGACCAAACGGGACAGCTAATCACAACAATGTTCATGCTGCTGCTGTAAGACAACGGAAACCTCCAACCTCAGTATGTGTTATATGTCCTTGAATAATGTTTGATGGGTGATGTTTGATAATATCCTTGAATAATGTTTGAGGTTTTTTATCTGTGCTGTATTTATTTGTGCCAAGGGACTGCTGACGCAAATGATCCTAAGGCTAACTCTGGTGCAATGCATCACATGTTTACATTTATGTTTTTAATTGCACATGGTCCCTCTCAAATAAGATTTAAGTAAGTAAGTAAACTCTCTGGTCCTGGTCTGGGTTTAGGGGGTCTTGACTCCAAGTTTACCGACGACTGATATGTTTTCTATGCTGTTGACTGCACATTAGTGCCCCCCCCACCAACTTTGAAACATGTTTTCTCCAGATTTCAGGCAGAAGAACCCGGATGTGATCAAAGTTCTGCTGAAACAAAAACTAACCAAACTAAACTAAGGTGAAACTAATATATGACCTAGTCTTCTTAAGACTAGGTCATATATTAGTTTCACCCTTTAAGTTGAATTATTGAAATAAATAAACTTTTACACCATATTCTAGTTGAATTTTGGAAATAAATTAACTTTTAAACCATAATCTAGTTGAATTATTGAAATAAATTAACTTTTACACCATATTCTAGTTGAGTTATTGAAATAAATTAACTTTTACACCATATTCTTCACCTGTATATTCTACATCTGGGCTGATGTGGACATACATACATACATACATACATACATACATACATACATACATACATACATACATACATACATAGGAGGATATTTCAGTTACTATATGGTTTTTCTGTCTCTACAGTCATGAAAGTTCAATGCTATTAAAGCACTTTAAACTTTAAATCAAAGCATTTAGTTTTTTCATATAAAATAAACACATTTTTATGCAGTTAAGAAGTTTTGGGTCTTTTTTTTTGCTCCTGCGCTGCTGAAATCAGGGCGTCCCTTATTTCTATTTGTGAAAGGTGGAAACCCTAAGTTACACCTTTACCATGTTCAACACGTGGCTGCGGCTCAACACTTGCAAAATTGTTAGACTCACAAAATAAACTTTAAAGGTTTCAAACAAAAACTTATTTATATATATTATACCTGGACCTGAAACTGACCTGCAGACCAGAGGAAGATCCCGCTCTGGTCCTGATGCTGGACTCCTGGACCTGGTCCTGGACCTGGACCTGGTCCTGGACCTGGTCCTGGACCTGGTCTTTCTCCTTCTCCATTCTTCCAAAATCTTCCAATCTTCAGTGTAACGGGAGTTTCTCTGGTCTGAACCAGAGCAGTGGATAAAACAGAGGCGACGCTTCCATAGGACTCCGTTGGAAATCATGGCGGCAGCACTTCCGGGTTATGGAGCCTTTATTTAAAAAACTTTATTAGCAAATGTTGCTCTACAAACCATAGACATATAAACTAGGACGCCCCGTGGAGCTGCTGCGATACATAGATATAAATATATAAAGATATAGATATAAAGACCACCATGTATCGTTAAAAGCTGCTGTTTGACCCGCTCAGGTTTGATATTCCGGGGCTCGAACCCCCGACACACCGAGGATCATGGCGTCCACCGCGGCAGGGAAGCAGCGGATCCCCGAGGTGGCGAAGGTACGAAACCCGGAGCTTAGGGAAGCTAAACCAAGCTAAGCTAAGCTAAGCTAAGCTAAGTAGGGTTTGGACAGGGCACGGGTTTTAGTCATGAAGTCTTAGCGTTTTAAACTGTTTCTGTGTCAAACTGGGGCTGGTGTCGGGCTCACATTCATATGAATTAGTGGAATAAGTTCTTATTGATGTATTAATTCAGTTTAATTAGTTTAATCCACACTAGGGTTTCCACCTTTCACAAATAGAAATAAGGGACGCCCTGATTTCAGCAGCGCAGGAACAAAAAAAAAGCCCCAAAACTTCTAAACTGCATAAAAATGTGTTTATTTTATATGAAAAAACGAAATGCTTTGATTTAAAGTTTAAAGTGCTTTAATAGCGTTGAACTTGCATGACTGTAGAGACAGAAAAAACATATAGTAACTGAAATTTCCTCCTATGTATGTATGTATGTCCACATCAGCCCAGATGTAGAATATACAGGTGAAGAATATGGTGTAAAAGTTAATTTATTTAAATAATTCAACTAGAATATGGTGTAAAAATTAATTTATTTCAATAATTCAACTAGAATATGGTGTAAAAGTTAATTTATTTCAATAATTCAACTAGAATATGATGTAAAAGTTAATTTATTTCAATAGTTCAACTAGAATATGGTGTAAAAGTTAATTTATTTCAATAATTCAACGAGAATATCGTGTAAAAACGAATTTATTTCAATAATTCAACGAGAATATGGTGTAAAAGTTAATTTATTTCAATAATCCAACTAGAATATAGTGTAAAAGTTAATTTATTTCAATAATTCAACTAGAATATGGTGTAAAACTTAATTTATTTCAATAATTCAACTAGAATATCGTGTAATAACAAATTTATTTCAATAGTTTAACTAGAATATTGTGTAAAAGTTAATTTATTTCAATAATTCAACTAGAATATCGTGTAATAACGAATTTATTTCAATAATTCAACTAGAATATGGTGTAAAAGTTAATTTATTTCAATAATTCAACTAGAATATGGTGTAAAAGTTAATTTATTTCAATAATTCAACTTAAAAGGTGAAACGTAATATATTTCCTAGTCCTATTACACGCAAAGCAAGATATGTTAAACCTTTATTTGTTATAATTTTGATGATGGAATTGTTTATTGATTTCATAAAATATTCTCTAATTTATTTTTTATTTGGGGTTTTCATAAACTGTCAGTCATAGTCACCAAAATTATAACAAATAAAGGCTTGAAATATCTCACTTTGTAGTGTGGAAATAATATATTTGTTTCATATTTAGTTAAATTTACTACAAATGACGTTTTGCAATATATTCAAATGTTCCAACCTTCATCTGTAGATTATGACATCAATAAATAAGAGCATAATAAATGTCCGTATTGGTTCAATACGGAACGCAACTTTTAATTCCCAACCCCGACCTGGAGGTGAAGCCCGAGTCCTCCCCGCTGTCTGGCACACACACATAATAATGATAATAATAATAATAATAATAATAATAATAATAATAATAATAATAATAATAATAACAGTGTTTCCCCTACCATTATATAGGCCTGGCGGGGCCGCCAGGCCAACGAGACCCCCCGCCAGGCCTAAAAAAAAAAAAATCAACGATCATTTACTTTTAGGAGCCTCTGCAGCTGTTCTGCTACGCGAATCAACCTGCTTCGTTGCCTAGTAACGCTGCTGAGAGCGCGGGCATATTATTATATATTATGGGATGTATAGAGTTTGTAGCTAGCCAAAAAAAAAAGAAAAAATATCGCGGGCGACAGACAACATGATATAAAGAAATGTTTCTGCCAGGTCCGTGTGTTTGTGTTTGCATGAGACGCTGCAGGGAAGCATGAAGGAAAACACAGCCCGACGACGCACAAGGTGCCGCGGGGTCCTAGCGCCAGCCATGTATGAGCGTCTAGGCTGATTTATGGTTCTGCGGTACACCAACGGCGTAGGATCCATGCGTAGGTTACACGGCGACACGCACCGTACCTGCGCGTCGCTGTGTACCCTACGCCGTAGTCTCTGCGTTGGTGTACCGCGGACCATAAATCAGCCTTTACCGTCGCTGACACCGGTCCGACTGGTGACCCAGTAAAAAACAACGCATTTAAACATCTAGCTGGGATCCCAAATGGCTTAATAACCATAAATACAGCCCCTGGTTGTACCACACTCCCCATGGTAAATTTCCAATTTGTTGTTTAGCTTACATTTTTGTTCTGATTGAGCTTCTTTTTTTGGTAAGCAATAATGAAGAAAATAACACAGACAATTGATTGTCTTTCCAGTAGAACCACTAAAGGTTCATTTTTTTCCCCAGTCAAATGCCTGTAACTCTGTTATAACAAAACGGAAAAAAAAAAACTTCTACAATGTTTAAATGATTTATAACTGATATAATCTCAATTGTGAATAGGGATGTTTTGTCGCATATGCCGTCAGCACAAGCAGCCGTTAAAAGAGGATCATCCCAGAGGGTTTTCATAGAGATCCCTCTGAAATATATAGAAAAGATGTGCTCAATGCTCATATGAGGTCAGACCTTTCTGGCCCATGACACTTTGGTTAAAGGTTAGATTACATCTTATTATTTCATTGAAGTGATATCATTCAGCAATATAGGCCTACAATGATTTTTAATGTAAAACTTTGTTATATTGCTACATGTCCAATATGCCGTCCCACGCGCCTCGTCTGTTTAGGATTTTTTCGGTGGGTACCACCGGGCCTGAAAAGAATTCTAGGGGAAACACTGAATAATATATAAAGATCTGGGCACAGACGCAGCAGGTCCTGTTGTCCCGCCACAAAGATTTTGCTGGCCTTAATGTTTCCTGTGTTTTATTTTGTTCATTATTGTTAAATTTAGTGTTGATGTGTGTGTGACAGACGGGGCATTAATGAAAATATGGGACGAATCGCGTCCCGTATTAGTTCAATACGGGACGCAACATTTTTTTCTCAAATAAAGGACAATTCCGTATTTTACGGGACGGGTGGCGACCCTAATCCAGACTTCTGGCAGAGTTTAGTTTAGTTTGGTTAGTTTTTGTTTCAGCAGAACTTTGATCACATCCGGGTTCTTCTGCCTGAAATCTGGAGAAAACATGTTTCAAAGTTGGTGGGGGGGGCACTAATGTGCAGTCAACAGCATAGAGCAGGGGTTCTTAACCTTTCTGACCTTGGGGCCCAATTTTTTCAGTACAGAGTGGCCCGGGGCCCATTAAATATTACACACTGTATAGCAGGGGTATTCAACTAAAACTTTAAGAGGTCCATTTAGAGAAAATTTACTCAAGCGAAGGTCCAGAACATCATAATATATATATATATATATGTGTGTGTGTATATATTCAAGTAGCCTCATAGTTGTATCAACATCTGCATCTGACTGTTATATTAAAAAAGTACATATTTGCCAATTAACATGTTTAACTTGAATTAAACATATTTTTTTCTCTTAAAAATAAAGTAGATTTTATTTTATTTTTCAAATGCTATCTTATTTTATTTCTCTACCAGCAGTTTGAATTTCCCCTTTTCTTTGTTAATTGTCTCAACACATTTTTATACTAAATTAATATAAACACATCTTAACAATTGAACAGTTTTGCAGTTTTTCTTTCTTCTTCTCTTATAATCTTATGCCCCCACTTTCTGTTGTTCAGTGAGAGAACTGAGCTCTAACTTCTCCTGTCAGGACTTTAAATCTGGGCTGGATGGTGTCAGGTTCTCATATGCATGTGGAGGTGCTCATTGATGAGCCTGAAACGATATTTAGTTTTAATTCTGTTCATTGTGGAGAAAGCTGCTTCACAGCTGTATCTGGACCCAGACATGGATGGGCAGGATGTTTTAAGATGGTCAGTTTATTTTTCTGTGACTTCAGTTCAGACTTGAGTGGATATGTTTGATGAAAAACTTTGTTTTTCTTCAGTCAGTACGTGCACATGCAGCGATTCAAACTGGTTGGAGATCATTTGCACACATCGTACTGACTTTTAAACTGCATGTGAACACCTTAAGTCAGTCAAGTAATCTGATCAGACTGGATTCATCAACCCGCTTGCAGCACCTAGATAAGCCAGTCGCAACCGCCTTGTTAATGCCATGTGTACAGAGACATGGATATTACAGTCTGCGCATGCTCGAGAATTTCCCCCGGGTGGGGTTTTCCCCCGGGGGAGGGGATTCACCCGGAAGTGAAAGGAGACGACGCAAACGCTGCTCAGTAGTAGCTCCCTGGGGTGTCGTGTGACTGCTTCAGGGGTGTCGTCAAAACATTTCCTATTCTGACATTTCATATATAAATACTGTATTTTCGCGACCATACGGGCGCCGTGTGAAAAGGCGTAGCCTCAGTCTTATGTGTCATATTTCTGTATTTAAAACACACACGGCGCACCGACCGAAACGGCACACACACAAGAACACACACACAAGAACACACACACACACACACAAGCACAGGAGTGTGCGTATTTAAAAATACAGCGGGAGCAAAACTTTGTTTGATTGTAGGCTACTTTATTTCAGTTTTTACATTAATCAAACCCATTAAGTCTCATCCTCTGTTTCTGCATTAAAGAGCTCCGCTAAATCAGCTGTGCCAGTCCGAATTCCTCGCTGTCAGAGTCACGTTCCGTGCGGCGCCTCGGAAATGCACGCTTTTGCAAAAGCTCGCAAAATAATCCCAGCAGACACGTTAGCCCACGCATCAACAATCAATCTGCAAACTGTGGCATAAAAAAAACAAAATACGCCGTACCCTACGCCGTAGGCTGCGTCTATTTAACGCGGACTAATGCCGCGTTCCATTTATCCTCGGAAGTGGGGATTTCCCAGTCCCCAGTCGGAATTTTCAACTGGAACGCCCCTCAAAGTGGGGTTTCCCACTGGGAAAGTGGGAGAGTCTTCACCACCCCCGAGTTACCATTCCAAGATGGCTGCCATTCCCAGTTCCCACTTCCGATTTCCGAGGTAAATGGAACGCGGCATAAACTCCGGAGCCGGAGTAGACAGAAATCTCTAAATTTCTGAGCAAATTTCTTAACAGGCGTAGCTACAACTGTTAGATTTCATCTATTAAACCAACATCTTCCTAAATGATTTATTTCAGCCGGCGTGATTCTCAACAGAGCAGCGTCCCAGAGAGAGTTTCTCTCCCGGGGCTGACGCAGCAGCTTGACCCGGCGGA
The DNA here is from genome assembly GCF_033807715.1 of Cololabis saira. Lineage (NCBI taxonomy): Eukaryota > Metazoa > Chordata > Actinopteri > Beloniformes > Belonidae > Cololabis > Cololabis saira. The sequence continues at coordinate 40,799,371 of NC_084601.1, forward strand.
TACGTCTCTTCTCGGGCTGTGAGCTGAGGTTGCTCCCCGGGGGCGGCGGCTCTTCTCATCTCCGAAAACATCGGGTCAAATTTCTTAACAGGCGTTATTTGGATAAACTGAGCCCCGGTTGCGGATCTTAAGGTTACCTTTATCCCTGAAAAAATATTAAAACTTAATAAAGTGCCATATTAACAGCGCTACAGCTGAAATTAAAACAGCTTTTGGCTCTCTGCTTCCTGATCAGGTTAGGGATGAAAACGAGGGGGAGTAGGAGAAATGGGACAGGCACCTGGGCCAAGTGCCCTAGATCTCAAGTGCCCTAAAATCTCCCCCTTCTTTTTTAGGGGTTAGGGAAGAAAAGAAGTGCGAGTGGAGAAAAGAAGGGCGAGTGAAGGAGAATTGGGATTGGCCCTTAGAATGCACTTTTTCCTTTCTCGTTGTTAAGCGGAGGTCAACCGGAAGTAGCTCTTTGTTGAAATGGTTACCATGGTTACCTCGGGTACAGCGCCACCTAGCGTCACGGAGTCAGCCATGCTCTGGTTACAGTGGTTTATTCAATCTGATTCAGTCTGATCTCAGAACAGCATGTGTAATCAGACAAGTTGATCCAATCTTCTGCATGTCATTATCTGATCAGATCTCCAACCACCTTGAATCGCTGCATGTGCACGTACTGAGTGGCGTTTCACTTTCGCACTTTGAACGCCACGGTCTCTGAACGTATGAGACACTGGTTTTGTCCCAGTGGGAAGACTGAACAGGATGAATTTGTCCATTCCGGGTTGCATATTTAAAAATACAGCGAGGACAAAACTTAGTTTGATTTTACTTTAAGTTATTTACATTAATAAGTTGTCAGGACTCAGTGTGTCGGGTTCATCCGAGCCTGATCAGCTGCGA